>NC_034414.1:29198854-29474732 GCF_002078875.1 Numida meleagris | reverse complement strand
GCGGCGCCGAGGCGCCCTGTCGCGCGGGCGCAGGTCCCCGCGGCCGATGGCGGAAGCGCGGCGGGAACGCGACGCGTAGCACCGAGTCGGCGGGAGGCGGTCGCCCACCATGGCGATCCGCGGCCCCGCGTCCTCCGAGCACCTGGAGCGGCTGCACGAGATCTTCCGCGGGCTGCACGGCGAGCTGCGGGGCGTGCCGGAGCGGCTGCGGGGCGCCGCGGCGGGTGAGGCGGGGCGGCTCCGTCTCGTCTCGTCTCGTCTCTTTCGTCGGGTTCGCGGAGGCTTCGCCCGCGGTGTGCGGGAGGACGGCGGTGCGGTGAGGCCCTGCGGCCCGGCCTGGCGCTGCCGGAGCCGCGGGGCTCGTTTGGCCCCGGGCTCTGCTTAAGCTCCCGGCTGCAGGCTTAGCGGAGAAGGGGAAGTGGCCGCGGAGGGCAACCCCGCGGCGGGGAAGCGCCGCCTGGGTGTGAGCAGCGCGGGCTGCGGGCCGCATCCTGGCCGGTCCCGGCCTCCTCCTGCGCCTGGAACGGGTCCGTTCTGCGTTTGGGCGTAAAATCGTAAACCTGAGAGACGACAGTATGTTCAGAGTACGGCAGTCTGTGCGCTTAGTGACGCCAGGCTACGAGTAGTGTAACGTTTCACTTCTTTCCCGAATTTCAGTGTAATAGTGAGCTAAATTCAAGATCGCCATCCTTGTAATTTCCAGAAAGTACAGCAGGGGAAAGACCTTTAAAACTGCGAGTCACGGCTTTCAAGAAGAGTGTGGCCAGCAGGTCGAGGGGGTGATTCTCTCCCTCTGCTGTGCCTTGGTGAGGCTACACCTGGAGTGCTGTCCAGCTCTGGGCTCCCCTGTTCAAGAAAGATGCAACTTCTAGAAGGAGTGTGGCCAAGGGCCACAAAGATGATGGGGGGCCTGGAGCATCTCCCTTATGGGGAAACGTTGAGAGACCTGGAGTTGTTCAGCCTGGAAAAGAGAGGACAAGGAATCTCATCTCATAAATATGTAAAGTGCAGGAATAAAGTTGACGGGGTGGACTCTTTCTGGTGGCGTACAGCGATAGAAGAAGGGAGTAGTGGGCACAAACTAGAACAGAAAGTTCCATAGTAGCGCAAGGAAGAACTTCTTTACCGTGAATGTTCAGAGCGCAGGAACAGGATGCCCAGAGAGACTGGAGTCTCCATCTCCAGAGAGATTCGAGTCCCTTCTGGATGCTTTCCTTTGCAACCTGTAGGGAACCTGCTTTAGCAGGGGGTTGGACAGGGTGATCCCCAGAGATCCTTTCCAACCCCTACAGTTCTGTGATGTACAGCTGCCTTTATTTTGGTGGCAGTTGCCAAGAATGAAAAGCATAAAGCAAGGAATGCCTTTTTGTGGAGAAGGGCCCTGGAATCTGGGCATCATTTCCATAAAATTAGTTGGAGGTGGCTGCTGGGAAGGATGAGATTCTTTGCTGCCTTGAAACGCAAACTCCACCCTGTTGTTGGGAAAAGAATGGGCAGAGACTGTGCTCACACACATTTGAAAATGCCCCAGAACACTCAAATTTCAAAGAACAGAAATTTCTGGTAGGAAATCCTTATTTCCTTGCAGAAATTAGAGTGATCAGTTTTGTGGAAAAAAAAGTAAACCTTTGTCAGGTCTCTGGATCTGTGATATTCCCAAACAATGAATTTTGAGCAATGGGTCTAAACAGAATATTGACAGGCAGCAATTTCTTCAGCGCTTGGAGCTTGTAAACAGATTATAAACTGATTTTTTCAGACACTCTTTGAAATGTTAATGCGATGGATTTATTCCTCAAATCTGTGGCTGAAAAAAGAACAGTAATGTTTTTGCAAAGTACTAACAAGGGAGTTTAAGTGAAGTCAGGAATTTGTCTCTGGTGAAGGCATTTGTAACGCACATTGTTTGCTGCCTGTGCACACAGTGTGGGCGTGGGTCTTCATTTTTCAAGCTATTCTGAAAAGTCTGTGGGACAATAAATGGTCTCCTATGTACTTCTTTGAGATGATTGGTACCTTCCCAGATTCTAGGGGGGACAGAACATGTCATTATCGGACCATCCTTCAGGGGGCAGAAGTTTGGAAATGTTATCTCTCTGTGAACAAGAACAAATTCTCAGGTCTGGAAGCAAGTGTTTTCTTCCTTCCAAACTTATAAGAGGGCATTTTAAACAGCGTGGATCAGTTTCAAGTATAGATACCGTCTTCTAAATAAATACAGTTATCTGTCCTTTTCAACTGATTCTGTTTCGATTGGCTGAAATGAAATCTAACAGATGTTGATGAACATGTGGGTAATGTTACTGTGGCTGAAGCGCAGTGCTGTACTGATCCGACTGGGGGCACCCAAAGGAGGTAAAATACTGCTTTTTCAGCACTGCTTCAGGTTTCAATTTTTTTGAGATGGCAGTTGTTCTAAGAGGACACTGCATTCTCCAAATGAGTGACGTGACCTGCATGAATAAAATATGACTATACAAAGTTGTTTTCTTGCTGTGTGCCGGCGTCCTCGCTAGCAACTTGGCCATTCAAGCAGTCGCATCAGCACAAATGTACATGGCAGAAAAGCATGGAAGGAGCTGAGGGCAGTCAGTTTAGGAACACCCTAAGGCAGCGTTTCCTGCAATGTAAAACTTTTATTCTGTCTTAAGTCCACTGCAGGTGAAGCTCAGGGGCTTAACAGGGATTTGAGCTGAAATGGAAGGGCCCCAGTGTGGGCACTGCACATGCACGAGATGAGCTGTGTTTAAATGTTTTGGTCACTGCAAAATTTTCTCCCGTTATTCTGTTGAGAGCTCAGTGGTTTAAAAATGCTTCTTTTGCAGAGGGCCATATTTTAAAAAGGCATTATCATGCCCGTTTTGTACTGCAGCAATGTTGTCATATGGTTGTCCGTGCAGTTGAATCAAAACAGTACTTTTACCAAGGTGACTGCAAAATTTTACGTAAGGCTGAATCACCCTCTTCTGAGAGAGGTGAATGAAGTTACTGTATATTTGTCAGACTTCTGATAGAATTTGGTTTAGTTCTGCAGTATTCTGCAGGACTTTCTGGTGGTGGTCTTCAGTGCTTTCACAGAAGCCGATAAAACAGATTTTTGCTCTGATAAGGTATGAGGAGTTTCGGTTCTATTTTTATTGAGCTTGCATATCAGAAAGGTATTATGTATTTGGCATGCGTTAAAAGCTATGTCTTTAAGGTTTGGAGTAGAGCAATGATGAGGAAGCCTGTTCCTTGGCTTCCAAAGCCCCAGATTCAAGAGTGCAAGCAAATGACAGTCTTAAGCAACTGAAACGTGTGGTTTTGTTGGCTGATTCCAACAACCGATGTCATTCCAGAAAAGAGAAGCATTTGGGTATTAGGCTGGGAACCTGATCTGGCTTACTAATGGCGTCTTTAATCTGGGAGCGCTCTGTAGAGCGCTTGTCGTATTTGACTGGTTGTTTTTGGAAGATTGCAAGGATGCAAAAGCCCGATTTGCTGGAATCTTCAGGGGTGCTGTAGGTGGACGTGATGTTCTGTTCTAATCCAAATGAAAGCTTCAGCCTTCGGTAGTCTTGCTGAATGTGTACAAAAATGTGAAATGTTAGTGAGCTGTTTACAAACACGTCCTCTTTGTTATTCTTCCACGTTGAATGTTTTCAGCAGGCAGAAGAATAGTTGGGGTTTAAAAAATGACTTTTTTGCCTACCAGAGCTAGTGGCCGTTGGGTCTTATCTGATGTGTTGCTTTCTCTTCCACAGAGGAGAAGAAAAAACTAGTTCGGGAGTTTGATGAGAAACAGCGTGAAGCAAACGAAACGGTAAGCCTAAGCCTGCAAGTGTGGCCTTCCTGACCGGTTAAAATGCCGATTACCTTAAAAAGGACGATATCCCACATTGTACTTCATTCATGCTCTTATGTTGGCAGACAAATGTTCCATTTTTTAATCTGTTTGATTCGTTGGTGTGATTGATATGTCTGTGTTTGTATATAGAGAGACACGGAGAAGTACTTACACTTTTTCTGTTCGGTGCTCGGTCTGGTTATTGCCTTCTATTTGAACAAAGGAGAGTGGTAGAGCTGCGGTTAGAATTACTGGAGATTGCAGGCAGGACGCGTAGGGAATCTGCTTTATGGTTTTTTTATTGTTATTTGGTGTTTGTTTTTTGCTATCTTATCTTCACGTTGGTGTTAACCCACATTTTTCTGCAATAGTCTGGTGGATGGCCAAATGTCAGGGACTTTAAATGCTTGCAGCCTCTGTTGTGTGGGCTTCCTGGGCAGCCGGTGACATGGGACAGTGCAAAAAAACCCGGGGACTTGTCTTTCTAGGCAAAACACTGTGCATCACACTTTTTCTTACTGTGCTACTTGTTGGGAGCACTGTGCTAACTTGTAGCTCGATGAGGGTTGTTTGCTTGTTTTGTTTTACCACAGCACTTGCAACAGAAATCTACGCTGGCTCTTCTCCTAGGAGAACTGTTTCTGTTAGGTTACACATTGATTTTCATGTTGCTCACTTGCGCTTCTGTACAGCAACTGCGGGTACCAGATGGTTGTTCTTGCTGTCCTCTGTCAGTACTCATGTACTGAAAAGTTATGCTTTGAAAGCTGTGCTTTTTCCCTTTTAACAAAAAAAAATTGGTTGAACATTTGAAGTGCATCTTAATAGATCTGAAAATTAATCTGTCTTACAGTGAAAGTAAAGCATGTACCAATGGAAACTGCAGACTCCTCTGAGTGAGGGTGGGTTTCAGCCACAGCTGGACTGGATTTTTTGAGGTGTATCTGTGTAGACGCTGCCTTGTACCGGGGACAGGATTAAACATTGTGAATCCACAACAACTGTCACCAAAAGTTGATGTGACAATTCATGCAGCCAAAATCTCAGGGTATGCAGATCCGGTAGACAGACTCAGTGTGTGTACTGAGCAGCTTGCCTACATGTGCAGTAGATATACAATGTGATCTGATATCCATCCTACAGACGCTTAAGTGATACGAAAGTGAGAACTGTGAATTTTGAAGTTACAGAGTGACATTTCCGAAAATATCAATCTTTAACCTTGACAGTGAATTCTTTTTCTTGAGACATTGCACAGCTGAAACCCCAGGTGTGCTGAACTACATTGGGAGAGTGGTGTAATTGATACTGGGTGCGAGGCATTGGGTTAATCCTCCCCCCAACCCCAAATCACCTAAAAACATGTAAATCCCTTCATCTAGCGGTGAGTTCTGGGTATAGCTGTTCGTAAGAATGAATTTGATGTTTTAAAATAATTTTTCTTTCCTTTAAGCTCCGGGAAATGGAAGAAGAACTGAAGTACGCTCCTCTGCCATTCCGCAATCAAATGATGAGCAAAATCCGGGCGTACAGAAGGGACCTCTCCATGTTCCAGAGGGAGATGAGAAGCACAGATTTGGGATTGGGCCCTGGAAGTCAAGGGGATATGAAATATGGAATCTTTTCCACGGAAAATGAACAGAGTGTGAGCATCCAGTAGAAACTGTATTTTAACCTTTTGTGGTTGTTTACAATGATGTTCCAGATATATTGCTTACAGTGTTTCTACTTTTATCCACTTGCTTTCTTAAATCACTGCCCGTGTATCTCTTTGTGTGTAACATGAGTATCTTGGGACGGAGAAGAAAGACCTAGAACTTGTAAGAGAGCTTTTCTGTTCTAAAACAAAGATGTGAGTGTAATCAAAATGGTAATGTGTGGTTGATTACCTGTGCAACGTATTTTTAAAAAGAGTTATCGCAAAGACAGTTTTTTTTATAGCTAAATTCTTAACTCTTCAGCTACATATCCTTCTTTTTCAATATATCAGAAGACTGTTGTTTAATACTTAAACGTATGTTGTTTTTCAGACTAATCTGCAGTCACAGAGGGTGCTGCTTCTCCAGGGAACAGACAGTCTGAACCGAGCCAGTCAGAGCATTGAGCGCTCACACCGGATTGCTGCAGAAACAGATCAGATTGGCACTGATATCATTGAAGAACTTGGGGAGCAGCGAGAGCAACTGGAACGCACCAAGAGCAGAGTAAGCGGAGAACCCGCAGACAGTGTGCTGACACAGCCCAGTGTTAGCTTAGAGGGAAATGTATGCCTGTCATTGTACTCAGAGACCCCCAGATGGGGTGAGCCAGTTGATGCTTTCACAGACCAAAGGCTGTCGCACTGCTATGTTGTGCACGTAAAAGGAACATCTTCCCGTAGACTGGCCCAAAGCATATCTGCTGCTGTTTCTGTGCAAGGCCAGGTGATTAAGCCAGGTGATACTGCTGCTCCAAAAGTTAGCATTGCTGAAAAAATTACTGATCTAAAAAATGCTAGGGAATTGTCCGCCACGTAAGATTAACAGTAAAGGTTTAGATTTGGGAGACAGTAAGTTCCATTAATTAAATGAAATTTAATGGCAGCAGCTAACACTAACCTTGCAATATTGAGGCTGAGGTGACAGTTTGGTTCATTTCTGAGCGTTGCCAAGCTGAAATGGATCATCCATTAACAGTTCAGTGGTCAAATCCATTGGGTCACACAGGCTTGTCAGGGCAACATGTTTATTTTCTTTGCTAGAAGCCTAATTGCATTTCAAACAGTTCTAGATACGCACCAGAGGAGAACATGTTGATAACAGAAGGCAGTTGTACTGACAGCGAGATTAATGAAACAAATGTAATAAAAGGGCTTCATACCAACTTTCTAATAATTATAGGTAGAGCGTTCATAAATTGCATATAATTTTTGCATGTACCTAAGGGAACATATCCCTGACAGTCTTATTTCTGCCTTATTAAGGAGACAGCTATGCCCTTTGTACTGTGCTCGGAGAGCAATGTTGTCTCTGAATTTTGAGAATATATAGTTAGTGTTGAACACATTCTTAATTGTAACATTTAAACGCCATCAAATTGCATTTGCATCTTTAGAACTGTATGTTTTTTCAACTGGCAAATAACTTTTGTTTCTTCTTAGTTGGTGAATACAAGTGAAAACTTGAGCAAGAGCCGTAAGATTCTGCGTTCCATGTCCAGGAGGTGAGTAGCACCTGACTTAGAACGGTGCAGTGTTCAGAAGGTAGTACTGTTGCTTACCAGTTTATGGAAAAAAGTCCTGTAGTGTCAACTGGAACTCCAGGGAGATTTTAGGGCGTGTGCAAACATTGTGTGACCATGTGCAGATGCTAATTTGTATTTTTTTCCTCTGTGGTAATTACTTAGTGGAGTGCAGGGTAGGTGAGTGAATGCTACTGAATTTGTGCTGTAAATTATTTGTATGCAGTTTTATTAAGATAATGCTGGGGCTATAACCATCAGGCACGACAGATTGTAGTGACAGGAGGGATTTTGACTAAACTACAGTCGATTTCTAAAGGTAACTTTTGAATGGTGTTTATATTCAGGTTGGCAGATGCCGTGCCATAAATCACTGCAGCATTAAGCGATTTAGATGTCTGATGACACAGACAAATCCGTCTAGCCCCCAGGAGCGCCTTAGCGTAGGTAGACTGTTATTTGAGAAACTCTGAGCTTGACCTTATACTATTTTGATGACTAAAGCCGTGGTTGCTTAAGTGTATTTGTGGTTTAACTATGTGGTTTAATTATTCTTATAAACCAGTTCATGGAATATTTTTTTCAGTAGGTACTTCTGGTCTAACAAGCTTTTTCCTTTATACTTACCATAATTTCCTTTAGCAACAATTTTCAAGGGGAAAAGTACATTAAGTTGAGATTTTTAGTCTTAATTCAACTGTGTAGTTTCAAGTAAAATTACCACAATGTAGGGTATAAAACTGCAGCAGTTCAGCTTAAATGTTTCTTTTTGCTTAATTGAATGAACAGGCACACGCAGAGCAGGATGCTCTGCCTTACTGGGGAGTGGGGGCAGGAGGAAAAGAACAGAACTACTGTTATTGAAATAAAAGATGGAATACAAAATTTCAGGAAAAATTAAATGGGCAAACACTAAGCTTGCCTTTTTGCTTGTTAAGTGCTATTTATTTAAAATAGTACTGGCTGGAAGGGAATTTACTTTTTGAAGGTAAGAATCAGCTTTTTTATTATAAAAACAACCTTGGATTATTTGTTTTTTTTTTAATTATTTTTTAACTCTAGAGTAGCCACTAATAAGTTGTTGCTGTCGATCATCATCATCCTGGAACTAGCCATCCTAGGAGGTGTGGTCTACTACAAGTTCTTTCGCAGCAGATGAACCTTTGTGACTTTGTTTTCCACTGCTGAGGAATAGGATGGGATGTCTTCCCTTTGGCTGTCTAAAACTGAACTATCTCATGAGACAGCATGCACTACTGAAACTGTACTGACACGAGAAAGACAGTGAAAGGAAGTAAAAGGAAAATACAGAGACAGACTTGCAAACTACCGGTGAGATTACAGAGAAGGTAATAAATATTTTATTGTCTCAATTTGTATATATTTAACTAAATGAATAAATCTTCATATGTAATACAGTAGCCACTGATCAAGTGGAAAAACTACTTTTATTTAAAAATTGAGAAGTTAACAGTATTTGCCAAGTGTTGACAGTCTATTTGCTCAAGTGCCTCAGCAGAGCTCTTTAACGTCCAGCGTACCCGGCATTGTGGATTCTTAAATCCTCACTTGCTCTTCGCTGTCAGATTCATCTGGAGAACTGGGTGTTGGGAGTTCATCAAAAGCAGTGTGCGCCCCTTCTCTCGTCTGTCCAAAGCACGTTGCTATCACATCAACTGCAAGACTAGCAGTTGCATTCGCTTCCTCTTGAGAAGCTCCAAGCAATGGATTGACTTCAACCATGTCTACAGCTGAAAGCATTCCTATAAAAATTATTTGCAGCTTTGTTACTATGTGTAGTGGAAATGCTAAGTCATCACTTGAACCAGTGACTGAGCACCTGGCAGGAGGGCGGGGCCAACCCAGGGGAGCTCAGGTGCAGTCAGTGCACCTGAGTGATCCTGGCTCCATCCCTTTTAAGGGTTGGCAGTGGAGGGGAGGGTATCTCACTTGGAGATCCCTGTCTACCTGAGGACCTTACAGGCCCTACAAAGGTAAGCAGTTTCTTTCTCTTGTTTCTATACCTACTGCTATCCCATCTAGGCAGATACTCACTTGCTGTAGCCTAAGACATTGCTGTTTTGCCATCTTGTTATGCTTATATCACGTTACACTAAGGAAAAAGGTTAAAGCTGTAAGAGGGTGTATTTTGTAGCCCTTCATTCTTTGCAGAAAGACTGATGTTTGAACTTGTGACCTATTCTGTCCATTGGACAAGTAAAATTGGCTCAAGTGAGGGAAAAGGTCATTGTTCTTTAGATGTAAGTTTTTTTCTTTGGTTCCTTAGGTCGTTGCTACCTCACTCCATCCGTGCTTTTAGCATTCAGGAAAAATTCAGGAGTTTGATCTTTCACCTACAGTTCTGAGGTGCACTTTATTATGTAAGACTTATTTATATTCTCTAGCTCCTATTCCTGATTCTATGGAGGTTTCTGCTTTTTTGATTCTTTCCATAACAATTTTTATTTCAGGAAATTCGTTGCTTAAACAATCTAAACAAAGTCTCTGGCATAAGGAGGAAACTCTTAAATTAGCTGCTGTATATAATTGGTGAAAGCTTAATTTGTTAGTCTTGCAACTTAGAATAGGATCTCCAAAATGCTTAAAATTGTTTGCATCCTTTTTTCCCCAAATGTATCTGGCTTCGTGTGTATAGGTATAGGGGACACTATTTTGTAGGATGACAAAGCCATTTTTTGGATTAGCCCTTAAGGTATATTTACTTTTGAGAATGTTGATGGTAAAGCTGCTTTCAACACCTCAAGTACTGCTCAGTGAGAGGAAATTGTTTTTCCTTTATGAGGGTCAAACTGACTTTTCAGGCACCTCAATTTTGGCTATATTCATCTTATTTGGTTAAACTTGTGTTTTGTGGAAAAACGTAACTGATATAGGCTTTATGCAGTCTGCTTTCCGGCAGAAAAGCTTGTCAGCTCTTACCTGTGTTGTGTATTTCCTCTGCAATGTACATGCCTTCTCTGTAAGTTAATCCACCTAGAACAGGAGTCCCAGTTGCTGGAGCCAGTGAGGGATCAAAAGCATCGATGTCAAAACTCAGGTGAATTGGTCTCTGACTCCTATGGACAAAAGGACAAGAAAAGCCGTTTCAAGAACTTAAGATTTTTTTGTGCATGTATTTTTTCACTGTCCAGGCTGATCAGCAAAGTAGCATCCTCTTGCATGATACTAAAGAGCTCTCCACAAAGTCCTACGCAATGTCATCTATGTGGAAATATATATATCTTTAATCTTTGGGTTCTCTGAAACATCTCTTACCTCAGACTTTTTTCTAACATACCTTGGGAAAACAGAAGTTTGACTTTCTGGTTTCACTGAGCATCTGCTTCAGTCTAAGGAAGAAGCCATGAAAAGCTTCTACCTCATTTACTGCAGCTGAATTCAATTTACTGTCAGTTGCTATATATATAATCTTAACAGGGGTACTCGAGACTCAGAGTTGATTCAACACTTCTGTCAAACTGCAGCAAAATACAGGATTCCTCAAGAAACAGGACAAATAACATGCAACAGGTTCCATTAGTCACTACAGCTGTAATTCCTCTCAAGATTTTTGCCAAACACTGTGACATGGTTCTATTTTAATATGTGTGAGTCAAGGATACAAGTAAACACTAAGACATACGATTTGCTGGACATTTCAGTGGTTCTGTTTGGCCACCTTACATCAACAGTGACCTTTGCTTATGTAACTTTGGGAAAGTGGGTACTCAGCAAATTGATGATAGAGTAGTTAAGTCAGTAGTTTGTTACCTGCCCATCAGCTGTTCGAATGTTCTTTCCATAACTTTCTGAATTCCAAGGCGATCAACATCCCTCATGGAAAAATACTGGATGTCATAGTTCTTCAAAATATAGCTGTTAGAATAAAAGTTTTAAAATAATTGTAATTATTAGTGGCCTAAACTGAAACTGTACAAACCTTGTGAACAGGTAGGTGTGGAAGAAGCCCGTGATTTCAGAGTTTACAAAAATCCTTTAAATCACAGAATCATAGAATTAGCTAGGTTGGAAAAGACCTACAAGATCACCTAGTCCAACCATCCACCTACCACCAGTAACCCCACTAAACTAAATCAACTTACTATTCAGCAGGATCCACATCCCTCAACCCAATGTACACAATATCAGATGCTGAAAGGCAGGGCTTTAGCCAGGAAAAGCCAGGAAGTTGTGGGACCTGCAGGCAAAGTGTTGGTATTAGATTAGTTTAATAACATATATAACAAACCTGTGCTTAATTCTTCCTTCAAAACTTTGCATTTATGGCATTTTTTTCTCTGCCTGTATAGAGAAGAGTTCACTACTTGAGAGCCTAGTTTCCTGATGTAATCAGTCCCTGCCTATGCCACACCATTTTACTCGAGCTAAATATGTTAATAGAGGAAGTCTCTAATGCAGTCTGAAGAGGAGGAATAAAAAGCTCAAATCCATAAGCAATTGGTAATTATCTTTGTTGAATATATTAGGAGATTATAAGAAGCAGGATACCCAGATGTAGGTCACTTGCACAGTGCACTTAATGGCAGTGTGAAGTAACTTAGCCAGTACATCCTACTCGAGTAGGATAAAACCCAAGGTATCTCTGCCTTTTTAGGAAAGTCACCAAGAAGTCAGGCAAACTGTTGCAGAAACAAAGGGCGAGTTTCCAGGTGGGGCAGGGAAGGGGAGGAGACTATATTGGGCTTTATCATCATGTAAAACTCCAGAGAACAGCAAGTCAGCAAATGAAAAATGATGAGATCCCATTAAAGGTCAGCATTGATAGTGAAATAGTTATACTATGCAATTTTGATTAAAAATTCTTCAGCCAGTAACATCTATTAATTTAAAGAGTGCTTTAAATTATCACACGCTACTTTATCCTCCCCTAGCTCTGAATACGTCTAGAGTCAACATAGCAAGAAGGTTTTGCTTCCCTTCTATGCTTCTCAATTATTAATTATATTCCAGCAACAACATTTGAAGCTATTTTTGAAGTCATAATATGACTGGCCACGCGCAATACTTTATAAGTATTGCTTTGTTCTAAGACTTACAGTATCATTCACCTTAGGTGAGCTTCAAAATTCACAAAATTTTCTTTTGCCTTTTCTGTTTCTCCTGCAGAAGTCGGCACAACTGCCAAATAAAAGCCATCCCCTTTAACTTAAGGAAAAAAAAAAACACAAGAAATACAGTAGCCTTCTATATTAACCTCCTTGTGTCCTGGAAATATTTCATGAAGCATTACTTTAGGAATTCTAGCAAGTTTGAAGTGACTGTACAAGAATTATTAGCAAGAGGAAAGTATTTAAAAGGACCAAATAATTATTTGCTTGTAGATGGAATTCATTCAAATGAATTTGCAGGAGAAAAGCAGAAGAGCTTTAGCAGCTGAGAGCAGTCTTCCTATGCCAGACAGGTACTAATGTTACAATCTCTTCAATACCCATAAAGACATTAAGTAATCTTATCTGGAAGAAGCATTTTATCAACACAGCACCCAAAAGATTTATCAGGGAATAAACAAAATTCAAGGAATGACTAGCAGAGCATCGTTCCAGAGTAAAATCAAGAGTTAGCTTTTCTGCAGATCCAGTGTCCATTCTCAATATGCAGTTGCCAATCCTGCTCCTTTCTCCAGCCTAAACCTTAACAGAAACAGGTTCTTGTTTCTAAGTTCTGACTGCAAAGGCTTCTGCTCCTGAAGAATGCACAGGACACCACTGTTGTGTCTCCAGTAGATGCAACAGGTACTTGTAGAATCATAGAATGGCTTGGGTTGGAAGGGACCTTAAAGATGATCTAATTCCAGCCGCCTGCATGGCAGTTAAGAAAGCGCTCTATGCCAGAAAAAGTAAAATGCTTAGAGGATTTCAGTGTAGGCTGTCTACGCACGATACTTACTTTATCTTGAAGTTCTCTCAAGAGAAATGAGAGAGGCTGTCCATGGAGGTTTCCAGACTGAGTTGTAAGAGGAGTGTTAATATCAGCATGTGCGTCCACCCAGATCACACAGAGATGTGGGCACTGCCGTGTGTGGCCACTGATGGAACCAAGTGCCAAGCTGCAAGTACAGTAGCAAAGTCTTTACTCAAGTGTGCAAAACATTGTCCCTGCAGTTGTTCTGAAGTAGAAATAGGAAGTCTGCAACTTCAGACAGCATCATTGTCATGTTTCAACATATTGGACATCCCTATGATGAATGAAGGGTGTGTGCTGTACAAGCTGCGTGGCATGCCACTCCCAAATAACTCTACAGGACAGTACTTGTAATGAAAGATTAGAGAGAGCTCTTCTCTCTCCATTGCCACCCTTCACAAACTAAATTTTATGTGTTCTAGCTCCAAATGATCTCTTAGGAAGTCCAATACGCTAACTCATTAATTTGCTGTTCAACAATTTTGCCATGTCACCTTCACCTCAAATTCATTCTTATGTGTCCAGCCTTCTTCAACCACTTCTTACACTTTTCACTTCAGGTTAGTGAAAAAGAATGGAAAGACAGTCTCACATATTTTAATATCTATTAAAAAGTGGCCTGTGTGCAGGCATTACAAACAAATCCTAAGAGATGACATCCTGAGAGCTAGGGGGTCAAAACAGGCATATCACTAAACATTCAGCAGTAAAGAAACTGCAACAATTCCTAAAGGGATCCGATCACATAACTTTCCTGAAGAGGAAAACCTCATTTGTATGTTTACAGATCAATAACAGTCTGGAATTAAGCAGTACTGTCTTCAGAAGGCCAGGTAAATGACTTTAATGTTCCAGAAGCCTCAGAAATCAAATCAAGATGCTGCTATGGTTCTGCCAGGGAATAACCCCCTTCTCACTACCCTTCTATTTTTTACTTAAATTCTTATGCTCCCCTTTAAGTGTCAGCCTGCAGCATGCAACACAAATCACCTTTAGTTTGTGAGCGCACCTGTGATCACCTCCTATAGTGACGCAGCTGTGTCCAGCAGCTACTGCTCTGCTTACAGCATCAGCCAGTACCTGGCTGGCTAACCCCACTGACCGTGGGTAATAAATCAAGTTGTTGTACAGTTCATCATTGGGAACTTGAGTGAAATTCAAATCTCCAAAGTCGTACAGTTGGCATCCTGGAAACATGATAACAAAAGGAGAAAGGGGAGTTACTAAATGAGCACCCAAAGGAAAAGACAATCCAAACTGAAAATAAAATACGGTCTCTTAAAAAAATTAGTTGGGCAAGTATGTAAGGAACAATGGGGAGGGAACCATTTCACTGGACTATTTGCATGCCCTTGCCAACAATCATCTCACAAATCAGAAAGCTTAAGATGATAACATCACTTTGTCAATGATATAAGAGGCCAATCATAGAATTTCACCTAAAAAGGAGCTTTGTTTTAACTATTGACAATTATAGCACAAAAATGTATGGTTTGTATTGCTGTTTTTCTAATCAGCCAAGTTGCATATGATCTTAAATTAGTTGCTGAAAGATGCCTAGAACTGTGTTTCGTCAAGTTTATTTGAGTCCTCATGGTTATTTACCATTCCCAAACCCCACAAAAACCCAGGCACAAAGAGTGCTAAGTTAACAATAATGGAGGTTTTTTTTTTTTTTTCTTTTTTTTGGAGAGTACTTCTCAAGCAACTGGTGTCTTGTAGGAGAACCTGTCTGTTTTCCCAATGCAAAATGTCAGAGGAGATATTTTAATTCTGGGACTTTGACCCCAGTCCTCTTTGAGATCCTGACATTGCTAGGTATGGCTTAAATGGCTGTTGAAACATGACAATATTACAAATCTAAGACTTATCCTAAAAGATATTTCTGTCTATTTAACAAAAAGAAGTCCCTTCACAGACTAGGAAACAAGGGAATATTTTTGTGTGTCATCTCCCTTCTCTCACCCAAATGGAAAAATGAGTTTATTAACTGGCTGTTTCTAAATTATCTTCCATATCAGTGCTTCAACTTTGAAGTTCTGCTGTCTGATACCACATGCTTTCATAACAGTCTTTTAGATCTCCCAGGCCACAGCCTCTCAGTTTCAGATAGTGCCTGAAGTGCCTGCAGCAGTTGGCCTGATGAGGACTGTAAAAGGTATTTACAGCTACACGGGAAGTAGCTGAAGACTACCCCAAATACCAGTCATGCCTCTCCAATTTGTTCCTCAGAATCACTAGTCCGTTCACAGTTCAAAGCATCCAGGCTGGAGCTTGACATTTTGCCTTTGGCCGTTTGGGGACTAACAGGAAACTTTGAAAAATTAAGGCAAGCAAATCAACATGGAGAAACATCTCACTTGGGGCTCTGTGGTTCCTGCCTGATGCCCATGAAACCATTAGCTATGAAAAAGGCTGTGTAGATTTGGTTGAAATAAGGTTGAAGTTGCACTGAGAAAAATGAGTTCATTATCATTTCAAAGGATTTTTGGACTGATTAATAGAATGAAAGAAAAAGTTTGAGTCACTGGTGAGAATTAGGCTACTGGGAAATAGGCAAGCATACTTTCTATATCAAGGACATATGCAAACCTAAATTTGCTAGGAGAGGATATGGCAGCTGAGCACAGCTACTTGACAAAACATTAAGTGAATATAGCATCAGCAACTCTGCAAGAATGCACATTATCTACAGATACTTAAAGCAGTAAGCTGGACCTACTACTGCATAGATTTCAAAAGACATCACAGGCATACAGCAGCATTTTTTTCCTCCCTCACGCAATACCTAAGTCGTCAGCAGGACAACAGCTCTGGAATTTTAAGCTAATTTTTTTCCAGGTTTCAATGTGCTATCTGATCTCCAGCACAAACATTTCCCTCCGCTGTTTCGTTCTACTTCCACACAGAATCAGGAAGGTGTTGCAATATTCACTGTACATACCTTAAAGATTTTTTTTTTTTTTAAATCTCTGTCTTCCTGCAAGGCTACTTCTCAGGCATGCGTATTATTCCACTGTTATTCAAAGGTTTGATGAAAGTACTTTAGTATGGTTGAAGATGAGTTTTATTATAATACATCAAGATACTGCATCAGTCGGTATCAAGAGCTTTGGAAGACCGTACAAATTAAAAGTTTCCCACATTCCTTTGATCTGATGCCTCTGATGTGCACAGGGAGTAGATCTGCAGTTGAGCAGCCATGTTTGATGATTTGCACAGCAAGAGCACATTGTGCAATGTAATGAAGGAAAAGACTGCCACTTAAGACTTGTCCTCTCTCCCAGGAGATACAGCACAGTGTTTTTACCCACTGAAGGATCAAAAAGAACAGAAGGCAATTATAGCATAGTGCCCCATCTTTAGATCAGTGTAAAACAAAGAACTGACCATGCCCTCTTCCGTAGCACTTTAAGGACTCTTTTAAGATTCCTGAGGCTATCCTCAAAGCAGGGCAAACAGCAGATTCTACAAATGATGTTTAAGGGAGTATCAGCTGGTGCCTAAGACTTTTTTGTTGTTGTTTTTTTACTATTTTCTTCCAGACCCCCATTGGTAAGTTGTAATAACTTGATTCTGTTTCTGAATTAGAAGAGCCTTTTGTTTCCTGTGGTGACCATCAGGTTCACACAGCTGCCACTGGGGATGTGTTAGAGATAGATGGACACAGCTTTGGGGTCCAGAACTGTAGGATCTTGTTAACCTTTTGGACAAAGAGTACTCCCACACCTTCCAAATTAAGATGCCTTTCTAGTTAATTTTATAAAAAAAAAAGCAGAACGTCTGTTGAAGACAGCAGATGCCTCAGTTTTTGTTGCCATCTTTAAAAGTTTAGTTGTTCAGGTGCAGTTCATAAATCTTGCAGCAGCTTCTTTCTTTGCTTCTCTCTTTTGTTTAGGCCCGCTGGTTTTACACACTTACAGAGGATAGCTCAAGTTTCTCTGGGTGACTTGAATGTTTTCAGTCAGCTACCTCTGTTTGTCTCACTGTGATGCAAACAGTCTCAGAAGTAAATATGAATGCAACCCTAAAAACTTCAATATCTTCTCATATATAAGTATACATGAGTATGCATATATAATATCTAGTGGGTAGAGATTAAAGTGTATGTTTTGTACATATATTATGATTATATATTTTTAATACACCTAGAATTTTTAAGGCTACGATGAAATGACCCTGGGGCAAAGGAAAGCTTAGTGAATGACATACAAAGATATTCACAGTACACAGAATAACCACATGCCAGCAGGCAATTAGAAGTGCCTGCACATACTTAGGAGTGACCAGATATCAAAGAGCTAAAATGAACATGCTCATTTGTCTGTGTGCTTACTGAATATAAAGGAAAAGAATACGTCAGGTTGTCAAGTCAAGTATTGTACTCTTGTCTAAGGGTCAAGTCTTCCCTTAGATTCTCTTTGAATTCTCAGATATTAGTCTAATGCTTAAAGACCTGAGTTACTTGCCCTGTGATCTGCCCATGCATAGTTTTGATTTAAGGGAGTTTAATAACTGAATCTCTCAACTGCATTTTGCTGCTCAATACAGAAATTCATAGATGGGTAGACATGCTGCAGTGCAGTACAACCTACCATGTCTTGCTGGTACTCGGTCATTAATGAGAAACTATATAATCCACCATACCCTACTTTCTCTAGTAGTTTGCATTTATGTTTTAAGATAGTAAAAGCTATAAACAAATAACTTTCTATATCAGCATGGAAAGTTAACAAAGAATACATGTAGGCCTTTTAAACATTACTATCTCTCAGTTCTCAAAAATGGAAAAAGATGTGGGCAAACACAGAAGCCAAATTCCTTAGACTCATTAGAAAGCTCAGCATGCAAACCATTTGTCCGTGCAGCAGGTCACATCTAGACAGGAACAGCAGGGGACATACTTTGGCATTTGAAGATTTGCTCTGCCAGGTGAAGCTTTGTTTTCCAACAAGTTAAGGAAAAAAGCACACAAGAAGACTACCCACCAGACAGCTGGGCTGTGACCAGCAAGTTCATTGTATCTGTGACCTATGTGGAAGGTTATGTAGAATGAAAGCAGTTTCTTTTCCCCACCAGCTCTACAGACTTCCCTGCATGTGTTTTTATTTCAGTCATAATCATATTCTTTCCTGTCAAAAAGTATTCAGTAGGATAGGTGAGAACTCTTAACTGCTCTCTTTAAAGTATCGGTAACAGCTCTGTAGATGTTACCTCCTGTCTATAAGCATTTACCCCTAGATTTTTACAGAACTCGGGAAAATACAGTAAAAATCTTACAGTTCCTTTACCTTACTTTTACAGTAAAAAGCATCAGGTTGTTTGTTCATTCTAAAAAAATGGCTTCAACCAAGCAGAATTATTTTCAACTTTAGATTCTTTCAGATTTAGGCTTTCTTTTTAAATGAAACAGTACCATTCAGTACCTAGAAACTAAAGACCGCAGATGTTTTGCTAGTAGCTAAAGAATATGAAGTTAAATATAATCAAATGAAATGTTTTTGCTCCCCTTCAAAACTCTTAACAAAAATTACATTAAAATAAGAAATATATTCTGTTCTAGTAATTAGTGAATGATCAATGCCACATTATATACACATACCTAAATCCATGCAACTCAGCTTTATCAGCACGGACTCACTGCCTGTTTTAAGAGATCACTGTTTCAAGTGGGGGAGGGTGGGAAGGGGAGGAAGGATTGATTCATCTGTTGCTGTTATAGAAGTTTGAAAGGGGTATCAGGGAAATGAGGGTGTCAGTCTGAATACAAACACACAGTATAATTACATAAACAATACATGCATTTTTGTACAACAGTTCTTCTGTTAGTATGCATGATTAATGCAGAGCTACTTGGGTACACATTTCAGCCAAAAAGGAGTTAGTTGCTTGGAATATTTTTCACAGTTTATCTTTCCTAGGTGGAGGGGATTTGGTAGGTCACAGCTAATGGTTGAGAGCACCAGGTGAGAAGGCTCAGCTAACTCAGGGAGCTCAGGTGCAAGCAATGCACCAGAGTGACTGGGAGGGGTGGAGCCTGGGTTAACCCCTCCTCACCCTCATTTAAGGGTTGGCAGCTGAGGGAGTAGCATCTCTCTGGATAGAGATTGCACTCCTCTTGAGTCATCACTGGTTGTCAGAAAGGGTGAGCCAATTTTTTCTTTTTTTTTTTTAAATCTGCTATTGCTCCATAGGGTTTGTGTCCCACTAGAAGGCACTGTCATCACTTTTTTTTGCCATATACCTAGGTCTGTTTCTTTTGACCTGAACAAGTTGGGAAAAGGTCACATAGGCATCCAGCCAGCAGATGAGGGGATATAGGACAGTTACTTCTTCAACTTGCAGAGCCCAGAACAGGAATTTACATATATCTAGTAAAGGGAATCAGTATT
Source organism: Numida meleagris (assembly GCF_002078875.1). Taxonomy (NCBI): domain Eukaryota; kingdom Metazoa; phylum Chordata; class Aves; order Galliformes; family Numididae; genus Numida; species Numida meleagris. The sequence goes on along the minus strand of NC_034414.1, from coordinate 29,455,373 downwards.
TTTCATCAGTACAAGCTTAACTTGTACTTAAGAAAGAATAGAAATACAAATTAAGAACATACTTAACAAAATAAAGTCTCCTGTATGCCTCTTCAAATCTGCTGTTAACATCATAATGGGGCTCAACTCAGTGCAAAAGCAGGTGGCATTTAACTGAAAAACATCCGGGCACTAGCAGCAGGGAAAGCTTCCCATCCTCCTCTGCTAGGATGCTGCACCCCAGCCAGAAGCTGGAATTTGACAGAAGGAGATTCAGCCTTCAAAGCCCAGGCTATCTGCTGACATTGCTGAAAGGCACACTATTGTAATACAGTTATAACAAGTCTCCTAGGCAGCAAACAGGACTTGAAACAGAAGCAGGTGGAAAACAAGATAGAAGTGATCTCTTGACACAGGCTGCTTACACTGGATATTTGTGAACTAGAGGAAAAACAGAACATCCTAAATTAAATGGGAAGTTTCTCTTAGGAGTTTTTTTTAATCTTGCTGGACTAATTTAAAAAGAATCTGAAGTGCCACTGTTACTGTATCTCACTGTGCTATGTATTATATAAAACTGCTCTCATGAAAGCATCACTAGTGCTTACACGAGAGTTGCTTGCTCAGATTACAGCCTCCTTAATACAGAGAGGCTTTTCAGGAACCAATGAGTATTATGAACAGTGTTTATAGATAATGTTTTACTTCCTGTGAGCAGAGGGCTACAAGCTGTTACCATTATAAGCTCACTGACTGGGATGGACTTTATTTTGTAATGCCTTCTCAAAGACACAGGTAGTGTGTTCCACAACAGCAAACAAATAACTCATTCACTATGAACAGTGCATTCTGAAACTCGTTTTAAGACAGTTTTAACCTCCCATATTCATCTGGGGAGGTGAGTGTAAGCAAAGACACACTTTTGTTCTATAGGAATATGAAGCAAGGCTAGCAAGGTTGTAGCTGCAAGGGTCTAAAACTTCAGCAGCCAAGTTTAATCAAAATATTTTGTGCTTTGAAGTTGATTTTAGAAGTTTGATTCTCTTTAAATATGTCTACATCTAATAGGAGATTTCTTCCAATAAAAGGAGGTTCATGTCCCAGGAAGTTCCACCCTGCTTTTTAGTATTCAGACAGGTCTGGCTTAAGGTGAAGTAAAAGGCTCTTGCTCAGACAGCAACGACCCAATTCCAAGTGCTACCCCATGTCTGTAGTCTTGAAGTGTCCCCTTTGCTTACTATTAGCTAAGAAATATTTTTCCCAGCCGCAAATCAAGAAGCTACCTCATTTCCCCCTTTGTAACTTTAATCACTTACGAAACCCAGTGCACTTGACCTGAAAGAGGTCTCCAAAAACGTCAGTGTCAGGTGTTGGGAAACATTTGCTCTGTGGCTTGCATCAGAGACAAGGGTGCACCTACTATGGTCTGTCACTCTGCTGACCAGCCCAGCATGAGTTCCACTTCCCTTCCAATAAACTTAACCCAGAAACAGTTCCTGACAGCAAAGCAAGCACTTAAAGCCATAGGGAGTCATAATACCAAAACAGCTTTCCTCAACAAGGAAATGCTTGAGAATATTACAGAAGTGGTTATTATATTAGTTAACCAGTCAGGTAGCAACAAGGAAGGAAGAACAGAAGTAGAACTCATTGAAGGTTTCTCCTTATCTGCTGCAATAAAGTAGTATCAGACCAGCTCACTCATTCATATTAAAATGACCATTTTTTTTGGTGCCTCAACCCCAGCTTTTCACCAGCTGAAGTAACGACCGATATTTCCATCTTCCATCCAAAAGTAATTTTCTGTATCATGTTCCTAGAAGCGCGTACCTGCCATAGGTACCTTGATCTTGCAAGTCTACAATGACAAAGTTTCAAATGAAGAAATAAGATTCCCCACACCCACCATAAAGCAGACCAAAACCCAATTCGTTATCTAGCTTTTCGGTCATCTCCCTATGCCTCTCCCCTATAGCTTCTCTCCTTCAATACCATTCATAGTAAAAAATTAAGCAGCACCTTACTTGAACTTATTCCAGTCCAGATAATTTGTTTTGTGGGTGAAGAAAATCAGCTAAGCCATGTATTAAAACTGATTTTGTAACAAGATATCAAGATTCAAACACATCGTCCGTAAAACTAAATGAAGTACAAGACAAAGAACTCTATTCTTTGATCCTTCAATCTCATCTTCCTTTACTGAAAGATTAGAAGAAAATAATTCAGTTTCCTGATCTGCACTGGTTTAGCTGAATATTTTTAAAGGTTTATTTAAAGCAAACTGATATGAAAAACAACTAGAATTTAAGCAACCATTATGCTTTATTCTAAGTTAAGTTTCCTTTAAAGCTTCTTTCACGGATAATGTATAGCCTGGAATCTGCACCAAAGAGGGGAAAAAAGCATATACATAAAATTAGAGTGACACGGAGCTTTTCAGACTGAAGATAAATGAGCAGATGGTATCTTCCATCAGCATGAGAAACGGAAGAGAATCAGAGCTGACCTATCAGAAGGAATGCCTGAACTCCATGTACACTCACTGCCCTTATTTCTCCAGTAATTTCTAAGCCTAGTGGTGATCACGCAAACATTAAAGTGTCCAACATTTAAAAGGATAACTCATAACTGGTGTCACGACACATTCCCCTACTTCTAGCTTAGGTTTCTGTGCCCAAGGCCAGTTGTGAAAAAGCAACCATGGAGCAGCCTCCCTGGAGATGTTCCCAGAGCAGTTCTCCTGCAAAGCCTCTGCAGGGCTGCTCCTGCCTGCCTGGTTATCAGTCAGTTCCTGGCAGCCTGCTGTCACTGAGTTGAGCCACACCTGCCCTCGGTGCATTCCGACAGCTGCCCAAATGTTATGCTGCAGGTGCCAGTTATGACCAGGGCATTTAACTGTGCCTTGACTTTGGCCATACAGGTATCACCATTGCTCTCTGAAATTAACCATTTGTGGCTAATAAACATTCGAAGGGTATATTTCTAAAGAATAACTGTCTCTTGGATCTGTACAAATAAGAGGAAGGAAATCTATTCTAGTTCCAGAAATAAGCTGTGGTGCTTCATAAGCATGTTATACTGACGTTAAATAGAGGTATTTGTGCATGCTTTTGTCTGCGAGAGGAAAAGGAAAGAAGGCTGCCATTTACCTGTTTTGTTGGGCATGGAGGAAGCATGCCTGGGTTAAAAAAAAAAAATAGGGCGTTCCCACTTCTGCTTGGTAGGGCAGATGTCTTAGCTATTACTGTTAACAACCTTATGCTGTATCCTAGCCATTTTTTCCCCTGAGAAAATTCATAGCAAATTAATAGATAGCTTTGACAGTACTGACAGCAGACGTGATCAGAAGCACCCATGAACAATAGCATTTTTCATCTCGGCAACAAAGATTTAACAAAACACACTATTTAAATTGTGAGCAGCTTAATATTTTGTCTGCCTGCATTTTAGCCTCATCAACGGTGAAAAATGTGAATAACAAGACTAAAATAAGAGACAAATTTTGAGGTTACCTATGGAGGACATTCAGACTTTCCTGGAATTCTACAGGTTTAGGAGGCTTGACTGGCTCTACTAACTGAGAATGCATTAAAGGATATAAAATACTGAGTTTTGAAGAGGAATGGTAGAGACAGAAAATAGTACAGAGCTAAACTAGATTAGAAGACCAAAACACTGAATTTCTGACAAATTGTTGTTTCTAACACAAATGTATCTTTAAAAAAAGGCCAAACTACAGTCTTGACTTAGATTTAAGGAAAGCAGAATGGAACAGTGTACTTAAGGCTTAAAGGACACAGGCAGTTCTTTAATATTTTTGACATATTTACTGGATGTGCTGATGAAAAGTGTTTTTCTAACATGGCAGCTCTAGCTGTTATCAGTCACTTCTGCTGAACTCCAGCACCAGTACTTACTCTTTGTACCTCTGTGCATAATTGAAAGACTATTTATCTTCTTAAAAATCTTCACCTAAGATGATAATGAAGATATGTCGAAGTAGCTAATTCATTACTTATTTTCCATCAATACAGAAACTTGCCATAACTTCACCTGCTGGTGAGACAGAAAAGCTGAATTGCTATTTTAAGGCACTGATGTCAGCAGGGATCCAATGGTTTTAGGCAAAGCAGGAGCGTATCTCCAGTCACATGGGGATTAGCGGCTCCTTTCCTCTTTTAGAGGGGTATCTCCTTAAGTTTTCTGATTCACTACACTGACTCCCCGCATTCTGTTACTGTAGAGCTTTGTTCCTATGAAACAGAAGAGCAGTAACATGATGGTCACTCTTTTTTTTGATAAGCCTAGCTCTACTTGTTTTGTAGGCTCCATGACTGCAGTCTGCCAGCTTGTCAAACAAGCAACTCTGTACCTTTTTTTTTTTTTTTTAAATCCATTCTAGAGTAGTAGAAACCCAACTGTAATTAAACATGCAACCCAGCCTCATTTGGCTCATTAAATAAAACAGAAATCAGCAACAGTCAACATACGAGAATGAAGACTTTGGAAGAACTTTCATACTAGCGTTATTTCCGTGCTAGCAACAGTAAAGGTGCTCTAGATCACAATGGCCTTTGAGGTGACTAACAACAGCTACCTACTGCTTATAGAAATGTGAAAATGGTCCTTTTCTCTTTTGGGTAAGAGGACTAAGCAACACCGGATTTAAGCTTAATCAGATTCTCTGTATAATCTACAGCAGAAAGGAGAGGTCAGAAAAAACTTCTGAAAAGGATACTCAAAAAAGAACACTTTGCATCTTCTGTAGCTTAAGTCAAGGGTACTTTGTCATCTAACTCCCCCACACCATTCCACTCAAAGTTCAAGAACCTCCTATTTGTGCCTATTTGTATTAACTGCTAGAACAACGTATAGCCCTCCTTGTATGCTGTCTCCACGCAATGGAGTTAACAATCTCTTTTTTTCATGTAGTATTTTTTCTTCTCTGAAGGGAAAGTAAAATCCTTTAACGTGTTAATATTTTAGTTTCCCTTTGGAAAAGAAACGATGCCAAAAGACAAACATCACTGAAGTGATTAAGAAGCCCCACAGGCTTAGTCAGTTATGTTTTAATTACACTCGCTACAGACTTGCACACCCACTGTTCTTGGCCTGGGAGCTGGACTCCTGCTACCTTAGCGCTCTCCTCTTGGTTACACCTCAAGGTACTACCAAGGGGTAACAGCGTTCTTGCTCTTCTAGGAGGGCATAAAAGACAAGTTAATGGCTCAGATTCATCTCTGACAGGCTACTGATACCATCTGCTTCTCAGCTCCCTCTTTGTATTTCAGCCTAAGCATGAACAAGCTGCTCAGCAGCAGTGATCATCCTAGGCAGCCAAAAAGATATAATACCATGTGCCTACAGTCACAGAGTCTTTCAAGGGAAAGATCGAAAAAGATAGAAATTGGAGCAGCAGCTCAGGTGGCTGCAATAGAAAAAAAAAAACAACAAAAAACCAGCTGTTAGAATAGAGCAAGAGGAACAGATAAATCCCTTCCAAATGGGAGAAGAACCAAATATATGGTGTTCTCACTTTCTCTGATGTACCTTCAGCAACTGAAGTTATTCAATTAGATATATATGCATACAGAAAGCCATGCAGTTCCTTGATATTCAAAGTAACAAAGTATAATACATGTGACTTAAACAGTGCATGCATCTTACTATCCAAATGCTGCAGTTCTAAAGTGGACTTAAGAGCATCTCCATTTTATGCAGGTCAAATTGAACACGTGGATGTAAAATGAGCAAGACAAACTTTACAAATTCAGACAAACAGCAGATTCTAACAATCTCTTCCACTTTAAACAAATGAATGTAGTTTTCCCTATAGGAATGACATCTCCTTTTCCCATTTATGCTTCTTTTGACTGCTCTGAATCCACCTCACGTTCTTGCTGGGAAGCATCTCCCCACTGTTCGCCTCACCCCCACTTCCAAGTTTGTCATGACAAGGACAAACATTGCAATCGTGTCTACAGCCATCTCCAACAACCCTGCTGGAAGGAGAAGCAGGGGGGAACAAAACAACACAACACCTGCAGCTCATGGACATGCAAGCTTCAGAAATAGACTATACATATGGGAAAACAGAAGCCTCGTATCTTAGGCAGACATTATTCTTAAGGAGAAATCTGTTCTGCTGCAGTTATCTACCTGCTCCTGGAAGACAAGAAACAGGGACCCATGAGAACAACAGATTCTTTCGGCAGAATGGATAGACAGAAGGCTCAAGTTAATAAGAGCAGCACTGCTCTTTTGCCTTCTTCAATGTTTAAGAAGAGAATGTACTGTGGTAAAAAGGTGAAGACAAAGGGAAACATTTTACTGCCAGTTCAGCATACCACAGGAGGCCGAGCAATGGCACTATCACATTACTCCAGGCAAAGCTATCCTGCCAGCCCCCCCACAAAAGCTAATCATTTGTTAAGGTTCCATGAACAACAGATGTGCACAATTCAAAAGGCTGCATGGTAGTTCCCTCCTCAACCTACCACCCAGCCCTCCAGCAGATGGTCTCTGCACAATACACAGTTCCTCAGTCCATGCCAGGGACGTGCCCTCACACAGAACGCATTACAATGTTTGTGCCATCTGAACCCGTTCAGGAGAGAGGTGCAGAGATTCAAGAAGCAATAAACATCAATGCCAAATGGAGAAGAGCACTACCCCAGTGGAATAATGCAACAGGAAACTGAAGCTGCAGGAAAAATAATCCCAGAGCCATTATAAACTTTAAGAGAAGAGCAAGAAAGTATCTCCATGTACGTTACTGACTAATTAGAAAGAGGTCCATAAGCAACTAAATAGTGAGAGTACTCTTCACCTTCTGTTTATTTCTGAATTTAGTTTGCTTCATTTCTATCCTTTTTTCTTTTCATTGTTACTGGGATCCTGAAAGGGATCCTCCTTTCTCCTCACCTTCTTCAAGCTTCTACTGAAGTGAGCTTGTGTCATGCAAAGGCGATTTAAAAAAATAAATAAAAAGGATTTTTATAAAATGCAAAGTATTAGAACAATTTGAAAGAGAACCCCAGGCTTTCCAATAGAGAATTCTACTGGAAGTCGACATCAAACCACTGCCTGCCTCCTTACAGAGGATAACGTATCCTTTCAAAGCTGCTAACTTGTTATTTTCTGTAGCTTTAAGGTCAGTAATATCTAGACCTGCATTTATTCCAGTGTACAACAGCTCTTCTATTTTTGTTGTGGCTATAGATCATGATTGCTAACAAGTCAAACATTGCCAAGGGTACGCAGGGGATGAGCAAGACATGCATCTCAGCTTGGCACAATATAGGACAGGAAACGAGCATCTACTCACTTGCTTGCAAATTGGGACTTTCCAGCTCGTGAATCATAAAATGCGCACAGTGAGCCCATAGGGCTGTACAGAACAATAGCCCGCTTTAGAGTGATTTCATAATTCAGATTAAATTTGCTAGAAGGCTATTAGCAATTATCTTTCCTCTGCATGCAGCTGAATTTCATTAGCGCTAATCACACACAGTAGATAATGTTTTCTCTGTTGGTCCACCTCTGCAATTCATCACTGTACAGCTTTCAACGCTACCTAAAGATTCTCTAAGGCCGCTTTAAAGGTTTCTATCCCTTATATCAGGTTTTGAGTACTGCATCACAGTTATTAATCGGTTCTCAGCTTGTAGAAACAACAGATGCGAGAAGCTGAATCACAAATAAGCAAAAACTTCAGATAGACATAGACCTGAAGATTTCTCCAGAGAATTCTGAATTTCATCACTTGAAAGTATGCGGCCGTTGTGGGAACAAGCTAAGTTCCTGGCTATGAATATGGAATCGAGGAGCACGGCAAGCGGCATCCCTGGCCTGCGTGCACGGAACGCTTCCTACGCGGCCTGATGCTTCTCCGGCTTGTGGGAGCAGCGCACCGCCGCTGCCCAGCGAAGCCACCAGCACGGCAGCGCAGAGCGGATGCGGTCTCCGGGAGCCGGGAAGGAACGCGTGCAGCGGCACGGAGCCCTTTGTTCCGGGCACCCCACGAGGTTACCGCTGCGGCTCCGGCTGTTTTGCACGGAGACCGGCGGCCGGCGCGGTGCGGCGGAACGCGGGGCGAGGGGCCGCTCTTCCCTCTCCCCCCATCCCCCCGCGCGGCGGGCGGCTGAGTCACGCTCCTCCGACGGGCGCGGGGAGGGGGAGCCCCGGTGGGGGTGAGGGGGCCCTGACGGGGACGGGATGGGGAGGATCGCGTCCCGCGGCGCCTCACCGAGCCCGGCCAGCCGCTCCGCCAGCCCCGCGGCGCGGAGAGTAGCGGGGCCGTGGTCCACTCCGCGCCGTTTCTGTCAGACAAAGAAAAAGGGACGCGTTAGCGAGCGCTGCCCTCCGCCGCGCCGCGGCCCCCCGCCCCGGCCCGGCGCCCACCTGTCCCCTGGAGAACGGGGCGCCCACCAGCGCCACCGAGCGCGCCCGCCGGGGCAGCTGCAGCCCCGCGTCCGCCCGCTTGCGGAGGAGCCGCGCGAAGCCGCCGCGTAGGGCCATGGCGCAGAAGATGCCGAACGAGCGGAGGATGCCCGCCGTTGCCGCGCCGCTCCTTTTAGCCGGCTCCAGCTCCGCGCGCCGCCGCCGGGCCCCGCCCCGCCCGCACACCCCCGTGCCGCCCGGCCAATGGCGGCGCGCGCGCACGGAGGTGTGTCCCACCCACGGAGCCGCGCGGGGCCCTTCGCGCGACGCGGGCGGGCAACGGCTCCTCCTCACGCGCCCGCCCCGCTTGGGGTTTTTCCACTCCCGCCGCCGGGGGCTCGCGCACCTGCCCCGGGCGGGGCGGCAGGCGCGGGGGGACGGACGGCAGCGCCTCGGCCTGGCGCCCCGAGGCACCCGCGGGCGGGAGCCCTCGGCCGCCCTGCTGCAGCCCGCGGCGCTGGGTGGGGGCGTCGTGACCCAAGAGCGGGAGCCGGCACCCGGTCTCCTCGAAGCTCATACAGCCGGACTCGGACCGTCGCTTCAGTGCGCGAACGCACGCGTTTTGAGGAAGGCCGAAGGAGCGGCGGTGGCAGGGAGCAGGCTCCCCGCTTCTCACGGCGGAGATTTCCGCCACCGCCCGCCGGCAGCTCGCGCCGCTCCCTCGCCTCGCACGGCGTCAGCTCCCGCCCCGCGCCCCCTCCTCGGCCGGCACGGTTAGCGCCGATCCTCCTCGTAAACACGTGCAGCTCCAGTCTCTAATATTAGCGCCCCGTTTTCAGCCTAGATAAGCTTTTTGTCACCGGTTTTACTCTCGGCCTTTCGGCCCCCGTTCCCGCCGCTCCTTTGTTTACACGCGGCATCCACGCAGGGGCTCTGCAGCTGCCACGAATGCGGACACCTGCCCACAGAAAGTTGGGGGGCAACCTGCGGGGGAGGAGGGGGGCAAACGGGGAGCAACGCGCCTGCCCCGCTCCGTCCCGGTGAGGGGCACGCGGGGGAACACCACAACCGGAGCGGTTAAAGCCATCCCCGCAGACCGGCGGACGGGCTCCCGCAGCTCCGCGCGCACGCGCTGCCCGCCCCTTCCCTTCCCTTCCTTTCCGTTCCCGGCGGAAGCGGGGCGGCGCGGCATGCGGATGGAGGAGCGGCGCTACCGCTCAGCATCGGGGGCGCCGCTGGCGCTGCGGTGCCGCCAGCACAGCGCTTCCTGCCGGGAGCTGGCGGTGCGCTGCCCCCGCCTGCAGCTCCGCTCGCTCAGCGCCGTCACCTCCGCCGTCTGGCTGGCGGCCTACGGGCTCTTCGTGCTCTGCGAGGTACCCCCGCACCGCTCGGCGCCTCGCGGGGACCCCGGCGGAGGAGGGCGGCGGGCGGCGGGCGCCGCCAGGCGGGCTCTGCGCGTCGCTGCGCTCGGGTCCCGGAGGGCGCCGGTTGGGCCCCGCCGAGGCAGCGCTGAGCGACCGCGGGCTTTCCGCGGGTCCCACCGAACCGGGGCGGGAGCTGCGGCCGCACTGCGGCTGTTGCGCTTCGATTTTCTCAATGATCTTTCGCAGGGAACGAAGGCAGGGACGGAGGCGTGAGTCAGTTGGCAGTGGTTCGCTGTGCAATAACTGGAAAGGAAGCTGGTTTCAAGTCTCGTTTGTTACAGAAGCATACGTTCTGAGCAGTCGCTACCGCCCGCTGCTGTCCTGCTTGGTTTTACGTATGCTCATGCAGCCCGTGTGTGCTTGCAGTCCTTCCTTTCTGCCAGCAAACCAGATCCAAATACCTGTCATCGTGGATTTCAATGCCTGTAACTCACGGCTGCCTTTCCGTGGTGACAAACTGTGGGAAAAGCTCTGTTTCTATTCTCTTTGTACATTGCCATGGCTTCTTTACCTTGCGTGGTGAGACAGCACTGCTTGCGTGGTAGAGCTGCACCATTCTGATAAATCCTTGCAGTTCCAGCCCTTAGGAAATGTCACTTTTAACTTGGACTGATGGGCGTGTGGCCTGGAACTCGCTGAAACATATCCCTGAAAGCAGTTGCAGGTTGAAGACCTTTAGGCTTCATTAGCAGGTCTTCAGTTGATGCTGATGGTTTACTGAGGAAAGATGACTTGTGGAACGTATATTATTAAACTTACCTACTGTTTTGTGTAGCAGCAAGCCCAAGGTTGCAGCATGCAAAAGACAGTTTGTCCTCGGGTGAAGCTCAGGAGAAAGCAGACGTTCTCCAGCTTGATGTTTAAGGCAGGAAGAGAGACAGTTTGAACAAGTTTAGACTTCCAATGATAAGAAAACTTGAATCTCCTAAGTAGGCCCAGGCCAGCGGTTTTTGCTGAAAGATTCTTCTTAGAGTCACCATCCTCAGTTCAAGTAAACATTTAACAACGTTTCTCTATCCCTGCAGATACCTGTATAATATACCGTCACTGATGTGCACAATTGCATTTGAATGAGATTTCTCCAGTAACCTTACAAGGGAATACAATGTTCTTGCTGCTTTCAGTTTCAGCACTTCTTTCATACCATCTCATGAAGGCTGATGTTCGGTGACTTAAATCCCATTATGCACATATAAGCTAGCCTTCTGAATGAGCAGACTCCACCTACATGAAATTGCCTTGTAGATGTAGCCATCGTATTATGATTTACTGTTCAGTATTTATTTATGTATTGGTCTAAGTTCAATTAGTTTTAAGACCAGAGCTCTGCCTTTGCTTGGGTTGTGTTACAGAATAGCATGGTGCTTTCTGCCGCTATATTCCTCACGCTGATCGGCCTGATCATCTACCTGCACTTTGTGAAAATTGACCAGGAAGCCCTACTGGTCATCGGCTCACTTGGCATCCAGGTGACTTCATCCTATGCTTCAGGGAAAGAGAGCACAACCTTCATTGAGATGAGCCAAGTAAAGGATGTGGTTATCAACGAAGCCATCCATATGGTAATCATGTAGTCTTTCTTCTATATCTGTAGGTGCACTCATCACATGTATTTTCACAGGAGGGGTTTACCAGCGATTGAACACAGCAGCATAAATACAAATATGTAGACTTGACTGTGGTCTGGAGAGATTGGGAAATGGCATACATACTGCCCCAAACTGCTTGCATCGAGGGGAGGGTGGAAGGCCGTAACTTCCGTAAAAGGCTGGAACAGGCAGCTGCGATACCTCTTTAAAGTGACACTCATAAATCCAGCAGATCAGTCTACCTGAGCCCAGAGTCATCTTCTCCTAGACTTATCCAAAAGAGAGTTGTTTTACCTAAAGAGCATTCTGGGAAGACTTGGAGATTAGCATAGATCTGTATAAAGTTTTCTAGCAAAAGGAAACAAAGGTTTCTCATTATATGCAAGGAGGCAGAAAAGCCTTTGCACTTACTTTTCAGTTTTATGTAAGACTTGATGGGCTGTGCCACCATCACTATTGAGTTCAAACAGTTACAGAGAACTGAGGTTGCACACGTTGTCACCGATGTGTATGAAATCATCATAGATGAAAACAAATTCTCACTAAGTCCCCACAATCTTCAACGTGTTCCAACATTGTGTAACTTCTCAGAAAGGCAAAACAAGTAATTAGTAAAATGGTATGCATCAAAAAAAGCGTAAGAGAAAGGCATTGTCAGCAGGAACGTTTAAATCCTGTGCCGTTTGTTTGTTGTTGTTTTTTTGTCCTGTGTATTTTGTTGTTACTGTGTTTTGTAATATCTGGAACTTCAGTAACTCCAGTAGATTTGGGTGAAGAATGGCTTTGCAGAAGGGATGGATTTTCTGAAAATCCTGCTGCCACCTTTTCAACTAAAAATGAGAAGTTCACGGAGCAAAACCGTCCTTATATTTTTAAGGCTGAACACAAACAGAAAAAAAGAGAAAGGGACTGATTTTAAGCTGCTTTATTCGTAATCTTGTAGCAAAAATATTTACCCTCTTGAAACACAGATGTTTCTGTTGATTTATCTTTAGAAAATGTCACACGCTTCCCTCAGCTCAGTGAGTTGAAACAAGTCGTCTTTCTGTGATGACTCCAGGCGCTTCGATAGCATTTTCAAACTTCAATTATTTTGTCTGTTTGTCTTGTAGCAAAAAGTTATCTATTACCTGTGCATCCTCCTGCGGGACCCTCGGGATCCTCAGGGAGTATCTGAGGTTGTGCCACTCTTTCAGGTGAGTGACTGAATAGCGGGGCAGTACAAATCTGTGGTTTGTGTGTATGGCAGACACCTAGGTGTATCTTTGTTCCACTACGTGTAGCTGATTACAGTTCCCTTTCTCTGACTGCATGCTCAAGTTGGATCTTACAGCAGTGTGCTGCAAGTGGTATTCAAGTCTCACAGAGTTAAGTACCACGGAAGTTTTGTTCATTTGTCTTCCATGCAGGGAATAGAGCGCTGTGAAAATCTGAACCTGACCAGCAGATTGCATGAGCTAGAAGTCTTTGGCTCATGGAGGGTAATGAGAACTTGCACAGCTTCCTGTGTAGTCTCATGCTCAATGTTACCTTTGTAATTATAGTGCCATAGTTGATTTTTCTCTTGGCTCTCTGCACCAAAAAGATTTTGTAAAAAAACTCCTTGGCTTACAGCGCTAACTTCCCCTACAACCGCTGACAAAGATCACAGTGCAAGCTGTGAGCAATTTGCTTAATGTATAATAACTTGTTTGTTTTACTCACACCCTGTCTATCTCATACCCTGCTTTACTCATATCCTCTCCTTTCTCTTCTCTTGCTAACCTGCTTTGGCTGTTTATAATCTTGTTTTGAGGGTGGAATTTCTTTCTCTCCATGTGTACCTCACACCACAGTACCCCGATCCTTGAGTGTCAGTAAGCGGTACAGATGTACCTCACATTCTAGATTGCTGATGTTGTGTTTGTCTTCCTCTCTGTTCACCAGCTGCTTGTGAATATCAGTTTGTAGTCACATGCAGTTTATGACTGGATACAGTTAAGTCTTCAGCTAAATACTTAGAGGAATGAGTGCGTTATTCCATCAATACTTACAGCTGACTCAGTCCCAAAATTGTGAAGACGTTTACTAACAGTAATATAAATGAAGTATTTCACGCATGTCCAAGGGATTCACAACTAGTGAATTCCAGAGGGCTGCACTCAGGATTTGTGTTCCTTCCCAGCTTCCTGGCATGAGTGTGTTGGGTTTTTTTCCTTTTTTTTTTTTTTTTTCTCTTGTCAGCTCAAGTCTGAACAATGATATTTCTGTGGAAATATCTTAATATTGGCAGAGTTGATTCCACCAGCAAAGGATAAACAGAAAGAGCTGTGTCAGTTTGCAGTTTGTTACCTGTCAGTAATTCTCACTTTAAAGTTACTTAGTTTTGAAGGAGCAGTAATTAGTAACCTTATTGCATCTCCTTCAGTGGCTCTTTGTTCCTCCAAGGCATGTCAGCCTTCAGAAATACAACTTACCATGTCACTGAGCCCAGGAGCACTTCTGCGCTGAGTTGACCTATTGTTCTCTTAAGCAACCCGTGCACAGAAAGGCATTAGATGGACTTTACACAGTAATGCTGTTCTGGGAGCTCAAAAGCCATGGGACCATAGGGACTGCAGGACTGGGAAACTTTCACCTTCATGCTGGTCCAGGTCTAGGTTCGAAATGATGAAAAATCATTATCCTTTGAACACCATTCCTCGGTTAGTGTGAGATGAATTGATGCTTTCAGTTAACCTTCAGTTGTCCTCTTCTTGCCAGTAATAGCTGAGGCTAAGGGCCAAGTGTCTAAGCTCCTTATCCTGAAGGTCGATTTTTCAGGGTGGAGGTCTTTGAGGATGGTAGATCAGTGTGTGCACTGTTTCTGGTCTCTAGAGGGAATGTGGACTCACGGATAGGCTTATGGTTTGGAAGGGGTGGATTTTCTTCCATATTCTCACTGTATGTTGTGAGTTGAGAGGAAAGGACCTCTGATTTGGTGAGAGATTCACGCTGACTGGAGAATGGTGCTGCATGTTTTAACCTGACAGCTCTAGGGACCGGTGCTTTTCATCCCTGAGCAGATGCAGCTTCTGCAATAGCTTTACATTCTTTTGTCACCAACTTACGTTAAAAACCTCCTGGAGTTTGAATTCTCAATGAGCATGTAAGAAGGAAATCTATTTTCTGTTGACTTAATGTGAAATAGCAACTACAGATATCTTACTGTTGTATTCCTTATACATGCATGCTTCTAGCCATCAGCTTTGTGTCAGCTGTTTCCACATTCCTTTCTCTGTCTGACAAATCTCTTTTTTACAACCAGTTCAGAGCGTGATTCTCTGTTTTTTTTACCTGAATTCTAGAGTTCCAAACCACGTCTGGACTGCTTGATAGAAGTGTACAAAAGTTGTCATGAAATCCTGGATCAGAGGAAAACAGCGTCACAATCAGATGGAGTAAAATAATATAAAAAAAAAAAAATCAAGATGGAAAACTTGCAGCAGGACTTGGAGAGATGAATGGAAAGGCAAGCAAATCTGACCCATGGCTTTTTAAAATTAAATGTTTAGAATGTGGTGCAGTTGTAAGAATGACATTATAGCTAACAGACTCACAGAGCTGTTACAGAAGATACCAGCTGAAGCGCACAAGTGAGCCTAGAAATTGACTGCTGTGAAAACAGGTGAGCAAAACTTTTTGAAGAGTCAGACAGAAGAAGTTTTTCCATGCATCTCTGGGAGAAAAAAAAAAAAAAGAAAAGAAAAAAAGAATATGCAGCAAATGTTTACCCTTCTGTGGATCTGAGACTTCTGATAAACACAAATCATAACCTTGAGCAGACAGAAAAAAAGTGGGGTTTTTTTGTTTGTTTTTTTTTAAGTTTCTTTGTAATCCTTTCTTGGAAAGAGTATCAAGACAGAAGGGTGGGCTGGTACAGTAACTTCCTGATCTATGGGGGAATTTCAGAAAGAGAATGATAGAAAATTAAAATATACTGTTGCTTTGATTTATATTTATGGAATTAAATATAGCAGAGTATACTTTAGTTTCTTCAGGAATCTGCTTAAAAGAGTCCTATGGTATTGGACCCTAGAGAGAAGAAGGGTCCAAGATTGATACACAGGGCTCACCTCCTCCAAGCATATGAATAGTCCATCCAAACAAGTTAGAAGTTGAGCAAAAATGGCAAGAGACCTGCATGGATGAACGAGTCATTACTGGTAAAATTCAAACACCAAATGGTAGAGTTGAGGACAGGAAGCCTGGGAGCATTATAGAGATGCTGTCCAAGCATGCAGGGTGTGCGGTTAGGAAAGCCAAAGCCTATCTGGAATTGAATTTGTCTAGGAATGCCAAAGGCAAAAAAAAGATCTTCTATAAGTACTTGAGTAACAAAAAGGCAAGGAAAATGTGAGCTCACTGCTGAGTGGTGCAGAGATGTGATAACACAGGACCTGGAAAAGACTGGGGTAATGAATGCCTTCGTCATTTCAGTCTTTACTAGAAAGACCAGACTTCAGGAATCCCAGGCCGCAGATAGGAGGGGAAAATTCTGGAGCAAGGAAGGCCCTTGATAGAAAAGGATCAGGTTAGAAAATACTTAAGCAAGCTGCCTGTTTGTAAGGCCATGGGACCTGGTGGCATGCACCTACAAGTGCTGAGGGAGTTTGCTGATGACACAGTCTCGGAGGAATGGCTGATATGCCAGAAGCATGTGCTGCCAGCCAGAGGGACCCAGACAGGCTGGAGAGATGAGCATGCAGGAGCCTCTTGTAGTTCAACAAAGGCAAGTGCAGGGTCCTGCAACTAGAGAGGAATAACTCCGTGCTGTTTCTTCCAGTGCGTGCTGGTTCTTTTTCAGAAGAGGACCTGAGTGTCACAGCGAACGCAAAGTTGAACAGGTGCCAGCAGTGTGTCCTTAGTGCAAAAAGGCTGAGAGTGCCCTGGGTTGCGTGGGAGATGCATTGCTATAGCAGTTCAGGGGAAGGGATCCCTCCCCTCTCCTCGGCACTGGTGAGACCACACCTGGAGTGCTGCATCCATTTCTGGGCTCTCCAGTATGTGGACATACTGGAGAGAGAGACAATGAAGGTCCGCTTACATTCATATGGAGCTGGAGCCTGAAGAAAGACTGGGAGAGCTGTGGCTGTTCAGCCTAGAGAAAAGAGGGTTTAGGGGGAATCTTATCGTTATATGTAAGTACCTAAAGGGAGCTAGTAAAGAAGATGGAGTTAAGGTTTTTGGGAGTTGGAACAGAGGTCCCTTCCAACCTCATCCAAAAGAGCCAGATCAATTACTATGAGAATATGAGAAAAATATGTTGTTAAAATGATAATAATGGCTATGTGAATAAAGTAACTTAATGTGGAGAAATTCTTCTTAGTTGATTGTGTAAAAGTAACTGTAACTTTTAACTGCTATTTTTCTGTCCTTTTTTTTTTTTTCATGACTCCTTATTAAAGTAATTAAGGCAATTGAAATGTTGGAAAAAGCAAGAGCTAAACTAGCAAGCTGGCAGAAGCTTTGGGCTCACTCTTAATCTGCATACAACATTGTGCTGTTGTTGTGTACATACTCTAGAATTAAGATGTGGCAACACATCAACATGTAATGTCAAGTGTTGGTTGGTTGTTACACTGTGCCACAAAGTTTTAAACATACAGATTAGCTCGTGTGACAGGAGTATTCTGGTTGTCAGAGCGAAAGGAAGTAGCTTTGGGATGCACCACGGCTTTTGGGTAACCTTGTCTAGATGCTTAATTTCTTCTGTGGTTTCATTTCTCACAGATGCTTTAAATGATGGAGTTGGCTGGATTTTTAAGTTTGGTTCACTTGCAATGCAAGCTGGTAGGTCTCTCTCTGAGGTTAATGAAGCTGTACCTGATGTTTGGTGGCAAGTCTAGGAAAAGCTGGGGAACTGGGGAAGAGGCAGAAATTGGCTATTGACAACAGAAGCGGGCTCCAGAAATGTGGCTGCAGCGGAGGTCCTTTGAAAATCTTTGTGGTGCACTTGGAGCTGGGTACAGAGCTGCCTATAGGCCTGGTTTGGGCAGGTCGTGTTCCTTCATGGGGATTAGAAATGGTTGAGAACATTGAAGAACGTTTATAGCAGCAGGAAGATTTGCTGAGCTGTGGGAAGAATGTGCCAGAGGAGAAATTATCTCAGCAGAGAGGGCAGACTTGGGCCTAGAGTCCGCTGGGGACACTGGCTGTGCTTTAAAAATCTCATAGGGTCCTGAGAATGTGCACTGAAGAAATGAAGGAGGAGCTGTATCACAGGAGGAAGTCTGGAAAATTGTTTTAGCTGTCTTTGGGACGTCCTGTGCATGTAGTAGTGCACTTTAGTGATCCGCTAAAGCTGAGTTAGAAGACAGTCAAGGAGTCAGAGAAGGGGAGCTTTGCACCAGGTATGTCTTTGGAAACAAACACGGTCTTTGCCCACATACGTTTACTTCAGGGCTATTTGGCTTTTAAGATAAATAGTTTCTTTCACTCTGTGAAGAAATACAAGTTCATTCAAGATAATTGTATTTTATTAAGAACAGAAATCTCACAGTGTCTCCAAGACAGCCTTTTACATACACACAGTAGTTAGGGAAACAAAGGCTTTTGTCATCTCATTCTATACTCTTGCAATTATCATTGCCAAAAGCATTGATTAAAATAAAAACTTTATCAAAGAACCATACAAAATATGTATCTACACAGGGTTTTTAAAATTTGTTTGCTTTGTTTTAAAGTCAAGTAAGCTACAAATAGGAGGTATATGTGCATCCATCAGAGTGGGGTGGTCCCTGAAATACTCAAGTATTAAAGAATATTTGAAAGAAAGAAGGAAGAAGTCCCGTTTGCCATGATTGTGAATTCAGAGTCAATTTATGGCATAAAACTGTGAACTTCATGACAGCTCTTGCTTATTCAACCTTTCTGCTTCCTGTTTGCCTCAGTAAAGTCTCTGAGGACGTGGGTGTTAGCAATGCAAGGTAAGCACATCCTCAGAAGGGTGAACCAGAGACTTTCATGCCTTGAACATCCTCAGGACAGATGACAATGAGCTGAGCTCGGCTCATTCTGAGGCGGCTTTGTTACTGGTGGGACACAAGAAGCAGGCTGCCAAACAGACCTCCAGATACCAGAGAAATTGTTTGTTGCAGAAGACTTCAATAGTGAGGTGGAATAACAGTGTCTTTATTCCAACTTGTTTATCCATACTAAGATCAGAGAGAGAGAATGTATACTACTGACCGCTCTATGAGGATATATCAGAAGTATGCAAGGAGATTACATAAAGAGACTAAAACAATACCTTCTCAACATTACTGTTGACTCAGACTTTTTCAGTAAGTTGAAGGGGTGGTCCTTAAATTCATGACAAATGGATACATTACAGAATGGACAAATCAGGTCTCTGTCTATATATAATCTTCAAGTCTACCATGTAATTTCCACAAAACACTTTTTTTTTTAATGTTAAAAATATGCTGATCAGGGATTGATTAGAATGATTGTTGTCCCATGTTCTTTTAATTTTTGGCTTTATACCTACCATAAGCTTGAAAAAAAAAATTCTAGCAATATCTACTCCACCATGTATTGGATATTTCAGGGTTGGTGACAGATACTAGGAAGTAAAAGAACACTGGTATGGTTGGTTGGTTCATTGGTGAATAGCCTTGGTTTGCTATTGCTGAATTCTTTATGATGGTTGGATTCACACTGTTTTAATGTGAGAAAGTTGCCCATGAATACATTATTATGAAGTTACTCAGGTACTTTTGAAAGGGCGGTTCTTCTTTCTTTATTTCTTAAAAGGCTTCTCAAAATAGCTTAACTCAAGCCAGATAGATGTAGAGATCTTAAGAAGCACATCTATTTTTCTCTTATTTGTTTAAAATCCATTTAGCTTCCCAATCAGAACAAAGTCCCTTTGAAACTGATCAAAAAAACACTCTTTAGGAAAATCTGAAGAACAATATTTGAGTATATGTTTGCTAACAAGCTCCTCATTGACCCAGTAGCATGAAAGAAGCGGGAGTTCTAAAGGAACAGCTTCTGTGAAAGACAGAGCTGGTCTGGGGAGGTCTGTTCCAGTTGCTGAAAGACAGATAAAAATCGAAAGGTTTGCTTGCCTTGTCTTCCTTTGTCTGAGATCACGTGCACGCCCTGAAACATCTTTAACAGTGATTAATGGAAAGAGTCTGAATGTACGTGGTGGTGCAGCATGTGGCACTTTCAGCCCCGCAGCAGAGCTCTGGTGTTCATCAGTTGTATGGAGCAGCATCAGCTGTCAAAAGACATCCGTTCTGCAGGAGCTAGGGCATCGTCTGACGCTGGTCCAATCCCAGCTGTTCTGAGTCCTCAACACGGAAGGACATCAGGTTTTAACCTTCATAAAACTAAAGTTGAAAAGATTCTCACGTACCACTGAATTCTTATTCTGTACTCCCTATTCCAGGTCTTAAAAATCACCCTGACGTGACATCAGAATTCTTCTTGTCAGTTTAGTTCCCATTCCCTCTCAACAGCTGCATCTCTTTTACTTTCACATCTGGGGCAGAGACTTCAAAAGTTTCTGTCTTTGAATTCTGGAATCAGTTTTAGGGAAGAGTCAGTGTAGCTTTAGGAAAAAATGAATTGTCTTAGTTGTGTTAAGCAGTGGCATAAATACAAAAAAACTATTGTAGTCTCTTCAAAAGGACTATTGTGATAGCGAGAGTAGCAGCAGTGAATTTAAACACAGCTCAAAACTTTAATACAATGGCTATTCATAACCAGAGCACAGAGCTGAAGCTACGTCTAAACTACCTGATCAAACTACATCATATTAATCTTTACACTCTGGTAATAGCCTCTCAGTGTCTATCCAGTTTATGAGGAAGTGATATGCAGCTCCTTATGCAGGCAGTATTCAGCAGGACTTGTACTTGGTTTGTGGCACAGCATCCAGAACCACCTGTCTTTAATTTTATTGAGACTGTGCGCTTGGTCCACTTCCGTCAAATTCAAGCTTATGCAGCACTCAAACCTGCCCTGCAGAGGCTGCAGTCTGTTTCAGGTGAAGAGTGAGCAAGTCAGCAATTGATGTAAACAGAAGATTATTGGAAATAATGGGAATAATCGGAAGGGTCTGTTGAGGAAAAAAGATCACTAGGAGTTTAAGAACGGGGCTGAGGTTCCAGACATAGAGTGCAGTGCAGTGATTTAAAGGCAGGTGCAAAGCTGAAAATGGGAAGGATTAAAGAAAACATATGTGCTTGTAAACAAAGCCGTAAGCTCAGGAGATGAAGGAATACGTGCAGGATAAAAACCAGAGCCCGCATTAAAACAAGGTGTGTAACTAGAAAAATCGTAGCAGTCTGCCATTTGGTACAGAACAGTGGGGAAAACAACAACAACCCACAACGCCACAAATAAAAAATTCCTGAATTGGAATGAGCCCTCAGAGCAGGGTTGGCCCCTTAGTGCTTCGGGGCACGGAAGGAAAAAAGCACCGACTTTCGATCTCCCAGGGCCTGTTGGCAGGTGCTGTGCTTCGGGAGGGCTGTGTGGAGGGTAGGAGTGAAGTTGTCGAACGGGAGTTAATATAGGTGGCGATAAGAAGTGTTGCTTCAACAATCTAGGGGAGAAAAAGAAAATGATTAACTGTAAGTCAAAGAGAGGGAAAAGTGCCCTTTGGTTTTTTTTTCTGAACCTGTTGACTGCACAACTTTTGCAAAAGGCTTTGTCTGACATGGAGTTGTTAAGTTTTGAATTGAAGGTCTGTCTTTAAGAGTTAGGTAGAAAGAGTCTCTCAATTAAATGGTATGGTTTACAAGGAGTTTCTTGACTGTACATAGCTAGTGTAGCAGCCAGAAGTACCAGATGCAGGGCTTGTTCAAAATGCCCAGCTTAGATACTGCCAGCTGGAGAGATACTCACTGATCATTTTGTAATTACCTTTGGAATTGCCATTGTGAAAAGGAGTTTTTCTGTGCTGTTTTTTCCAGAACTCCTTTCTTTTATTTGACTGACTACAATCATGAAGTCATCTCGACATCCTCCAAAGGTCAGCACAGAAGAGTATGAGTAAGAGAACTTCAAGTGCTGCAGACAACAGAGAGATGAAGAGTCATATTTCTGTAAAAGACCAAGTGGCCACCTCAAACTAGTATATTTGCTATTTTCTGCAAGCAGTCATAGGCAATTGGCTGTACAGATAACAGCTGGCAGAGAAATCTTAAAAGAGAATTGTGTTCCTAGCGTTTTCCTAGCTTGCTCCATGCCCTGATGCTTCAGAGCTAGGGTGCAAACTTTGTTAAATCCCTGACGGTGGTAGTAAAGCACATACCACTGAGATTTTGCAAGATACCTGTGCTTGTTTGTTGCCTGTCAGCGAGGCAGTTAGCTGTTTCATGAAACTTTACCTTACACTGAAGCTGTAATTTTCCTTTGTTTATGTAGCTCTAAAACACAGCCCTTGCTTCCTCATCTCTGACTTCTACAAATTAACTTCTGGATCCATTTGAAGTTAAACACAAACTTTTACTGACTTTAAGCGGATTCAGGGGAAGGTCTTTCTGGGGGAGGTAATTTTTTTAAACAGCGTTCCTCACCATACCATAGTGTTATAATCCAGTACGCTGATACCATCTTCATTCACAGCTATCCAGACTGGACAGTCTTCTAATGAGGAAGGCAAAATAGGCTAGAGAAAAAGAAAAATTTTATTTAGTCATTTCTTGAATACTATAAAGAAGCAGTTTCAGATGAACTAGAACTTGAGCTTTAAGGATGAAGTGGAGGAAAGAATCCTCTAGACTTACTGATCTGACCTGGTTTAACTTTTAAGAGGATTTCTTTCAAAATGTGGAATCATATTTTCAGATTGACATAGAATTTGGGAGACTAGCAGTATATGAGATGGAATTTAATCTCAAAATCTTTGTCGCCGTTGCATCAGTGTAGTTAAAAGAGAGGGTAATGCTGAGACAGTGACAGAACGGCAGTTCTGCTCTGTTCTGGCTCTTACGCTTCTGCCATCCATCAGGCAGTAAAGCCCATTGGCTTCAATAGTACCGATGCACAGAGCCATCACATCAGTGTACTTTTCTTTCTTACTGATTTTGGCAAATGTGTCAATTATCTTTTCTGTCTAATAACATGAATCTTTCCTGGAAATTTGCTGCTATATGGCTGTTTAACTATTGAAGAGTTACAAAATATGGTAGTTATCAGAAATACCAACATTGTTTAAACTGCTGGTAGAACTATTCTGCATTCTTATTCTTCAGTGTCAAGTAACCTTAAATACCAATAATCTCTCTGCTTTAGTGCTGGAAGTGAAAACACTATCTTTCTTTTAAAAATCTTTTTGTATATTTACTTGGGGTTCTCTTTTCATCATTAGACTTTATTCAGTAACTATCACAACTTTCTCTTCAAAGCAAGATACATTAACCGTGGACAAGACACTATCAGGCTTTCAATAGAGGAGCGTTTTGTTGGGTTGGGGAAAGTGGTTAATGCCAAAACAAGACTTCTCAGCATCAGACGTTAGTTCTGGCAAGGGTTATAGGTACAGAGCTCTGGGCTGGGCTGAGGGATGTATAAGCTTCTGGAAGAACTGTTCCCACCTATGATTCTTTGCCATCCTGCTGATGCCCGCAGGCTGGCAGCTTACCCAGTATATGCTTCACTCTTTACATTTCTGCAACAGGATGCTAGCACGACTTGCCTCTCTTGTGGGAAGAAAAGCAGCCAACTCGGTGAGAGAATGGGACTGAAATACTCCTGCTCTCAGCTAGCATCAGCAGCATGGTGTGATTTATGGGAGACTCTTACTTTTTTTCCATGCAGGAGTATGTAAATAGTATTTTTTAAGCTATTATTGCAGCCTTTATGACAAAGGAAATGCCTACATGTAAAAGTGTTGGAAAGGGTTTAGAGCTAGTATTTTGTATTGTGTTGAACTGATAGTCAGAAAAGTTTCAATGACTATTTACTGAACGCTAGCAACCCCTGGTGTCTAGAATGTATTTATCTTCCTTCTTTCTAAACAAATGTGGCACTAGAACTGTTCAGAACAGTTTATTGCTTGGTTTTTCCTCTTCCTGTAGGAGCATTTTCCATCTGTGTTAACAGAGGAAATAGATATGGCTCTGCTCATAGAGATTGTTCGTAGGGGAAAAAAAAAAAAAAAAGTGCACTCCTGTTACCTTAGCAGCAAATAGTTTGGTTCCAAAGAGAGGCCATTTGCGGGCCACTGTCAAATAAATTCGAACACATTCTGGTGGAGAGCATCCCTGCAGCACCATCCACTTTGTTGCCAGCCTGTCAGCCAGTTGCCTTTCAGAATTCAAGACACAAGACAGCACTATTTAATAAAGTCTTTCAAGGGAACGTGAGTAAAATTATACCAATAAATAAATGGTATTCTCCCTCGCTAAAATACAGCTGGGATCCATGGCAATGTCTGAATTCTGTATTTGAGTAATTGAGACCACTGCATACTGTGTGAGAATTTCCAAGTCAGAACATCAAAAAGCCCTGCTAGAATGTGTCCCACCGGAACTGCTGTGTAGCCTGAAATAGCCTGTACCTGCTGGCATTTTAGCATGTTGCAAATGCCAGGCATGTAGATTCCACTGAGGTTTAGGGGAAGAGTAAAACAAAAATTCACAAACAGAATTCATCTTAGGCTTAGATTTTTTGACTTGGGGAAAGTTAGCTGATGATTTGGCTGTTTTTGTATGAATTAACTACTTTTTTTTTTTTAATGAATCTTTTTTTCTGACACTGATGTTCTGCTTAAGCATCTACATTGAAATAAGCTTGACAGGGCTCCTTGAAACTTCGTAAGTATGAAGAGAGCAAATATAATAAATTGTTTTCAATGTAAAGTTTAAGAGAACAAACTACTTACCTGAGCTGTTCGGGAGCAATATTTTTCTTGTAGCGTTTGGGGTAGAATTTATCTAAGACCTGATGGAGAAGATGCTGCATTTTGGAGTGTGATGTTCCCCCAGGACCTGAAGATGCTGGCCGATCCAAATCCCCGTATTCTACCTGTATGGGAACCATTAGGTTATGGCCTGAACCAGTGATTGAGCACCTGGTGAAGGGGCACAGCCAGCCCCAGGAGCACAGGTGGAAGCAATTCACCTGTGCAACTGGAAATTCCCTAACCTCATTTAAGGGCTGGCAACCCCAAAGGAAGCATTTCTACTTGGAGGTTGCCTTCTTAGAGTATTCAGCCAGTCCTGATCCTCAGAAAGAGGTAAGGTGTTCCTCTTTTATTACTGGATTGTGACCTCTACCTTTCTTGGGTGATTCAAAATTAGTTTAAAGTAACTGTATTTGCTACTGCCTATCCTTACAACACCTAAGATAATGTTAGGCTTTGTAGTGCAACACAATTATGAGGTTTTTAGTGCAATAGAATGTTCTATGGATTCCCATAGCGATATCTACTGTGTTTATAAGTCCTGCAAAACAACGCCATCAGGATGGGGAATTTCTGTCTATAGCTTTTACCACAATAGAGCAGCAATAAGGGACGTGACTGCTCAAGGAATTCTTTGCTCTCCTTAAAAAAAAAAAAAAATGTGAAACAAGATCTGGGCCAGCTACCTGTAGGAAGATGCTTCTGTATAACTGCTAAGCTTTTGGGTTTTGTTTTCAACTGGTCAATTAAACAACAGCCTACTTGTAAATAGAGTGGACAGTGTTTCCAGCTTCTTCACCTCAATTCGTATTGCTTTAACAAATGCAACGGTTTCAGCTTAGTGAGAAATACTTATCCTGTTCATCATGCCCACAACTCATACTGTGTGCTTTCTGTTGTAAAATGCTAAATGTAAGCCTGGAGATCTAATGAAGAATCCTGGAAAACACTGTTTCTGAGTAAGAGGCTATTGTCATAGCAATGGTGAAAGCTTTTACTATTGGGTAGATATTTAATAATGCTAATATTTCAGTATCTCTAGTATGGCTCTAATCAAAGCATTTTTGGGGATAGTCCAGCCTCACCATGTTTTCCAGTATTTTTCTGCAGAAGGAAAGGAGAGTTTTTCCTGTAGTAAGTTTCCTTATGGCAAAAGGTGATCTGTTAGTATGGGTTTGCTGGTGCAATGAATCTGGCATGGTACACCTCAGACTACATATTTAATAAGGAATATCACTTTTGATGCAAACACATAATGTCAAAGACATTCAGTGTACGCATGTACTCCCTAGAGAACAAAAGCAGGTATTCCTGCCCACATTTATGCTCACCTGAGCCATCAGAGCAACCATTTCCAGAGCTAATTCTTTATTAACTGGAAACCTTCCACTGGCTATTTCATTGCTGACTTGGAAGGCCAGCAGCAACCGCTCTCTGTCCGTCTCACCCTTGGCTTGACTCCGAAAATAAAGCCTAAAAAGTAGAAGATTGTAAAGGCAAAAAAAAACAAACATGTCATGAACTGAGAACAGAGTCGTGAATTTTATCAAGGTGAGTAAAAAAGTGTTTTGTTTGTTTTTGGTCTAAAGTGACTTTTGTGTATTAGAAGGTGATTAAAGAGAGGTTTGGAAGCTAAGGTGCTTCCCTTATGGTCAAGAGTAAGGCAAGGAGGCTCAAAATGTGCTATCTAGCTTTGGCAGCTATTTGAAGTCTGTAAGCCAACCAAGTCAAGACAGAAAAGCATTATTAAACACAGGTAGATCAGCTTCATTCCTATTAACCATTGAGGCAAAATTTAAGAGATTGTATTCTGTGATAAGCAGAGAATGATGAGCTGTCTCTGCTGTAAGGCAAGAATTGTGTGAACTTCTACGTGTCAGCCTTGAAGACTTGTTAGATTTGCCACCTTTGTTTTGACTGCTTACACTGAAATTGTTATTGAAAATTCTTTGGTTTGTTTCAGTAGGCAATAAGAAACCCAATTACTAGGCTTTACTGCAAAAATGAAAGAAGCATTCTTGCAGTACTACTGGGAAGCTTTGGCTTATTCTCTTTACACTTAATTTCTTTGACCTGGTACAGCAATATGACTAGTGGATGCTGAAGACACAATTGTGGGGAATGCTTCCCAAAACAATTCCTCATCCATGCCAATTTACAGCTCACACTATCTAACTCAAATACTAATTTAAAGCTACACCAGTGACCATATATTCCACGATGCCACACAAGATATTCATTCCAGTGGATCATAGTATCAATCTTTATGTCAGTTTAAGACTAACAACACCATTAGGACCACAACAGCCTTACATGTCTTATCAGCGTCCTTCAGTTTAGAACAGTCCAACCTTGGAAAGACCTTATCAAAATATGCTTGTTGCCTAGTCTAGGCATATTCCAGTTCAACAAAATAATACTGCAAAGATTCACTCCTTAAAAAATACTTGGTCAAAAGTAATAACTTATGCTTCTATTACTATTATACTGACTAATAAAGTTCCCAGAAATGCATTTCCATCATTACAGTCACCAAAATCTTTGTGTTCAATACAAAACTTTATGGCTTTTCTAATTTGAGTGAGGCTTTGTTTCCCCTGAAAATGAATTCATGTGCAGAAGGCCGTTACTTGTTCCCATACACAGATGTCCATTAACTTTAATTCAGAATTCCTGTCTTTATTATAAATGATGAACTTGTTCCAGTTTTTGTTTTAGATCTTTGTTTCATAGTTTTCTTCTCTGCTATCTTTCATCGTCTGGCTTTTAACATTTCTCTCTTTATGAAGTCTGGGCACTGCTACTACATGTCTTCTCTACAGTCCCTGCCATTTAGAATGTTGTTCTTGTATGTTTTTCAACTTCAAGATTCCTCACTTAATTGCATGTTTCATTTATACTGGTGATTCTTTTTCCCCCGGGTTTCTCATCCTCTCACCTAACATGTTATTTAATTGC
Organism: Numida meleagris; assembly: GCF_002078875.1. NCBI lineage: Eukaryota > Metazoa > Chordata > Aves > Galliformes > Numididae > Numida > Numida meleagris. Next base: position 29,428,155 of record NC_034414.1, on the reverse strand, counting down.
ATTTTAGGATCTGGCAAACGAAATTGTGCCAAGTATGTTTTATTGTACTACAGCTAGTTCTTTAACCCATTTTAAGACTATGCCACCACTGCAAAGTGTTTTTAGGTTTACTTCTAGACCGTGTACCCTCTTGTACACGCATACTGCACACATAGAGAAGAAATTGCATCACACGTAGGAGCTGACATCATATTTGCTAAAATAGCTTTGGCCCTAACAATACTATACGTTACTGGCCTTCTGCAGAAATACAGGCATTCTACAAATGTTTAATTAACAGCAGTAGTGAGGCCAACAAAGGAGACACGGTACCTGTTCTTATAGGTCAATTTCACGATTCTTGTGCCACCTTCATATTTACCAGGATGCAATTCTTTTAAGGCTTGTTCCCATTTAGAAATGACATCACAAATCTTTTAAAGATATTATGGAGAGAGAAAATACAAACAGGTGAAATGAATAGTCAAGGCTTGATGGGAAAGTGGGGGGAAAAAAAGTACTGTGGAACATAGATGACTTTAAAAAAAAAAAAAAGACAAGATCATTATAAAGACCGCCAAAAGTGACAAATTGATTCCTTTTTCTATTACATAGTATGTTTTAGGGAAAAAAAAAGTGTTGCAATTAAAAGCGCCATCTCTAAATCTGCAGAGGGACATGTGTAAGTGAATTCTGGCCTAGTATGAGGCCTGTTATGTTGCCCGGGGGAACAGATATGCACAACAATGTGCTATTGTTAAGACCTTGAGCCCACACTATGGTGTTTTCCTCTGGACTACCTTTAGTTTGGTCAAATGGCTTGAAAGCCCAGTAGATTGGATCACATCTTTCATCTTGCTTCATGTGAAAAGAATCCAGTTCCTGCTAAGGTAGCTCCACAATGTGAATCAAAGCATAGTTGATAGGAAATACTGGTAGGATTGCTTCTAAAGTGCCTTTCTGAGCCTACCAAAAGCAGTAACGTATTTTCTGAATGGTAGTTATGTGCATGGTTGGCTAAACCAAAGTCCTGTGAATTTTCAAACTCTGGGAACGTTTGGATCTAGATTCCAGCTTCATACTTCACATATATTCTCAATAACAACATGGTTAACCATTTTGGTTCAATTCAGATTCCAGTCCTTTCACAAGTGGTCAAATAAAGGTGCCTAAGTTCTCTTTTGATAGCATTTCAATGAAAGGAATGTGAATGTAAGAAACCATGTGAAATACGTAACCAGATATCCTAATCTTCTCTTAAGAAGGTATGGAAGTTGCCTTGGTCACTAAATAATAGCTTGTTAATAATGAGTAAAAGTAATGCCTTTGCTTGTCTCAGACTTCTTTTACTGTGATGTTTTATCTCTCTGAATAGTGATTTGATTGTCAGCAAAGCTTCAGATTATCTGATCTATATCAGGCCATGAAAGCGAAGTTTATTATTTGGCACTGTCATAGCTTCCTTTTTAAATTGTCTAATTTAAAGTTATTGGCATCTACTCCCTATGTTGCCCAAGTGAAATTTTACACTGTGTAGAAGTTAGTTTTTATATTCCTTACAGGTGTCAGGGCTTCTTCAAAGTTGTCACTGCCACTATATCCTCTATCAATACTGTATAGCAAATTTATTTTTGGAGTTAATACCAACACTTGATGTCTTTCATTCATAGCCACTGGCCCACACAGTTAAGGTAGCCGTCCAGCTGCAGCATGAGTTCCAGTTCCAGGCTGGATGTGGCTCTGGGCAGCCTGGTCTAGTGGTTGGTGACCCTGCACTCAGCAGGGGAGTTGAAAGTCGATGATCTTTGAAGTCCTTTTCAACCCAGGCCATTCTATGAGTAAAAATCTCCATATGAAAGACGCATAAGTTAATACTTTAACTGTTTTCCCTTTATCTAGGCACTCCTCTCTTAAAGTGAAGGTATACCCAGCAGAGCTTTCTCTCCCCTAACAATACTCCTCAAGGAAAGTTATCTGGAGGTAGCAAGGAGAGAGATGCTTCATAATCCAATATATAAGATTTATATAAGCATGCCAAGAAAATCACAGCCTAACCTAAATTTGTCTCTATTAGGAGTATAATGCTTGATGTTAGTTGTGATATCTGATCGTGTCAGCTAACTCAGTCATGTTTTAGTCCTGTAGTTGAGGCAAACTAAACTACTTTGTACTAAAATCTGAGTTAAAGTCTTAATTTTTTTTTACCAATTTATCATGTACTAGAACAGAATGTGCTTTGTCTTAACTAGTATTTCAGATGAGATTAATATTTCATCTCTGAATGAAGGTAGGCACGATCCACATGCATTTGATCTTCTTGCATTAAGAAAAATTTAATAGCCCTTTAGCAGCTCTTCAAAGATCTATGCTAGATAGATGTAGCAGAGGGGGGGAAAAACTACCTTCATGTTGCCCTGCAGACAGTGTTCCAAATCCCTGCCAGAAGGATCATCCGTGAACAGAGAAAATCCCGTGTGGGATGGCTTCCGCATTCCTGTCTCCTGGTTCAGTCGCTGGATGAATTCATCAACTGTTGAGGAACCATCAAAGCCTACAACCTGTGATGCAATAGGAGCTAATTTAGTATAACTTTCAAAAAGCATGACACTGATGAGTATCACAACTAATGAAACCTGATTTTTCTACAGATCAGTGTATCATGACTGACTGTCAGCTGCATTGACTGCACTAATGTTGTCTCTCTTAACATTGCATTCTTTCTCATACTGAGACACTTTAAGTATCTCTCCCCAGCTACCTTTTCTTCCTAAGGCTTACTTGGAAGGGACTGGATTCCTTTCCCGACTAAAATGGCAAGGAAGAGAAATAGTATCTATCTCTAAACATCTGACATGTATGAACACCGTGGTGCCACCAGATCACGTGAAGGAAGCAGGTTATAGCACAGTCCTCTAGTGCCCAGAAAGGCAACCGTAGTAACTCACCTGGTAGGTTCCATTCATGAAGTGCACTGGGATGCTGAAGGGAAGTGAGTGGTGGTAGGGATTCCTCAGCAGGATGGACACAATCTCCATTCTTGAGGGCTTGGCTTCCCGTTCACCAGTCTGCACAGTGCGGTCCACTGATCTCTGGCAGTAGATGGCATACTTGCCTATTTCACTCCTAGGCAGGGAGAGATATGGAAGTAAGTCACAAATTCATGCTTTAAATAAGCCCTTTCCTTTCCTACGCCTATCCTGTAGCAAAGTATTCCTCCTTAAGATTTGGCTTAGTTACATCTCTGTGTAGATATCCTAGCTGATCTCAACAGACTAGCTCAGGTGAAAAGTTACAACACGAACCTGAGCTCCACGGTTCTATGAAATTCAAGCATACAGTGAGCATTCGCTGCTTGTAGCTGGACTGAACACAGCATAGGAATGTCCTCTTTTGTACCTTATTGACATCACAGTATTTGCTGAACCAAGACCAGGTAGTTCACACTTAAACTCACTATCATGCCGGAAGAAATTAGTTACTATCATGTTAAGTCCTGATAAGAACTAATCATAAACTGTAATGCATTAGCTCTAGTAACAGCATTATATAAACTTTGTTTATCAATTTGCATGACTATGCAAACTACAGGTTTTCATGTATGAATACTATCTGCCAGTCAACAGAGATTGTTCATTCAAGGCAGGCTCAGATTTGTTGCTAGTTCAGTACAGTACAGGGAAAGTTACTAAGTTACTATTGGTTTATTGCGTAGTGAAGAGATTGCTTTGCTGACATGGACCAAAAGGATTTAAGTGTCTCTAAAGCCAGGAAGGGATGGTCAATTACACCTGTAGCAAAAATGTTTAAAATTTATACAGTGAATAAGTTCTGAAATTGAATGCAGCCCAAAGATTTATATGGATTCATAAATTGCTGCCACTTTGTAGGTGAGGAGAGCAATTCCATTCAAGATGACTTCAGGAGCTCAGTACATGATTAAAACTGCAGTTAAACCCTTGCAAGCAACATGGAAGTCAGGAGCTCTGGGTTTTCACTGCACCATGATATTACTCACTTCCCCAATAATGTGTTTTTCACAAGGGAAAATCTTGCTTCAATGAGAAGCTGCTGCTTCTGGCTCCCAGGTTTTATCAAAATGATCCTGAGCCCTGCATCTTCTAATCTAGAACCATGCCCAACTTTTCTTCCACTTGTAGGGCATTAGATACATACTTCAATGTCACTTTTTATGAAAAGCAATACCTAGAGTAAAGATCTTGCCTAAAGCTAGATCATAGGTATTATGCAGTGTAAGCATCTCAGCATGTTGTATGCTGTGTGAAATTGACAGAATATCTGCACCAAACTATCGTGAAACAGCCTTACTGCTGTTTCACGATACTGCTCTGTGCAAAGAGACTTAAGTGTTCCTAATGCCAGGTAGGAGGAGCTAATCTAAATCTCATTTAGCAGCTACTCTAAACTTAATCTAAACTATAGGTGAATATAAGCACAATTTGCTTATCTAACTTCCGTATGTTTGTTTCTAGCCCTAAAAATTGTTTCATAGCAGGGCTGTATAAATACAATACTTCTGCTTGTTATTTTTTGATGAAGGTGCTTTTAGGCTAAGACCATTGAAGTTGTAATGCTTAAACTGATGCATTAATTCAGTTTTACAGAGCCCAGCAGATCCTTACAAAATTCAGTACTCCTCAAGGGCAGTACAGCAGTTCCACTACTGAGTTGTACAGGCCAGTCTGGGAGCTGGTAATACATATGGTTGAAGAAGTGGTTTCTGGTACTAGGCAGAAGAGCCCTAAGGTGTTATCTTAGTGAGAGCCTGAACTCTGAGGAACATCTGACATCTGTATTTCACTTGTGTGGCGGCATCAACAAAAAAAAAAAAAAAAAAAAGGAAAAACAAATAAAAAATGCATTTGCTAGGAGTACAAGATGAGCTTGAGTTCCAAGGCAGACTTAGGCCAAGAATGTGGATGAGCATTTGTCTGAATTGAAACACTGTTTTACCTATTTCTGAACAAATATTTTTGAAACAGACAGCTAGACATCTCTAGCTGTGACCATGCCAAGGACACAGTCAGACATGCTGAAGACCAGATGACCACAGAAACACACAAAGACCAGAGCATGAACGCGGGAGAAAAGCTTATTGCTGCTACAGTATATATCACATTGTTTTCTTATAAAGGAAAATATTATCTTGTGTAACATGCTAAAAAGGTAACAAAAACCAATAGTAGAATGTATTTCAGGTTTGTTTTTCATAGTTTTTTTATGGTTCCCCATGTTGTTCTCTTTTTGTAAATTCATTGTTAGCTAACCTGACAGAGGAATGTCATCACCTAAAATTCATTCTGAATTTAGTCTGTAACGATGAATAAAAGGAATTGGTTGCATCAGCAAAAACAAGAAACAAACAAAAAAGCCCTGGGTAGCTCTAGTTATATTTGCAGAAAGTTCTGCTAGTTTTGTGAACTAGTTGAATGTTCAACTGATAAAATGAGCATGGATGACTGAAGAGGAACAACTTGATATTTTCAGGAACCTTCCATCCTCTTTCTCAACTTATTTTGCAGGTAAGAGGTACAAAGTGGTTTCCATCTATTTCAATAGTAGATGCAAAAGGCAATTGCCTTAGAAAAAAAAAAAAAAAAAAAAAGCTGTTGCAGCCTTTACCTGGGGTCTGCATGGCGCTGCAAGTGCTGCTTGATGTACCAAAGGAAGTGATGCTGGGGCAGGAACAGAGGAGCACATAAAGCCAGGAGCTGCCAGCACTGTGAACATAAAGCTTGGTCATAATTCTTGTTCTGTACTTCCTCTCTGTTGCTTTTCATAGAATATTGTAATCAAAATGTTGGATGATGAGTAGTGCTTTTGGGAGTGACCATTTTCAGACTCGCGGTTAAAGTATCAAAAGTCTCTTTCCTCCAGCACACCTCTGGCATTTGTACCATTTTCTCATTGCTAATTTTTAAAAACATGGAATTAAATAGACATCAATATTTACAGAGTGGAATTGACAAAGAAGAGTTCACCTGAATGACTGAGTGGTTCTGGGGCTGTCGGCAATTCGTCTGTTTAACAAGCTGACAGAAGATTTCATTCTGCAGCTCAGCATGTGTCAAACAGACCTGCAGTGCTGTCTGGGCAAGTGACACGTGGTAATCAATAGAGGATGCTTCCACAGGGACATTGATGAACAGCTGACAGGACTGCAAAGTGGAGAAGTTAATCAATGCTGTTAATACAGTGACTCTTTAGTACTTTCCAGTCCAGGTTCCCCAAACGTGTTACATACAATTCTTCTAAATAAACCTGAAAGAAGGAGACACATAATACTAGGTTTATGTCCCTCCCTCTTTCCATCTGTGCCAACTGGAAAATTCACTTAACCTTCTCCAATCAGAGGAGCTCACAATTGAGCAGGAAATTGTGTTTCCTGCCTTTCATGTCCATACTTTACTTTGCTATGATTATTTTAGTCTTAGTGCTGATCTTACACTTGAGGAGTGCAAGCTGGACTGGGCTCTGAGCACCCTGATCTAGCTATAGGTGCCCCTGTTCATTGCAGGGATGTTGGACTAGATAATCTTGTAAGTTCCTTCCAACTTAAATGATTCTATAATTCTATGAATCAAATCTCCAATGGCTTTTCCACTGGTCTTACTGCCACAGCTGAGTTTGCCAGTACGTTGTTTTCTTCAGTCCAGCTGTTAGAGAGGAAAGAGGAAGGTAAGGCTAAGTTTGAAGCATAAAGCCTGTGTGGAACGTTGCTCCTAGCTCCAGATTCTCTACAAGGAAAAGTTAAACTTTTAAAGAATGAATGACACCTATGCTGTTGCCCCAGCAACTGAGTAAAATGGCTGAAAACTGCATAATGTCCCTTTAAGTACCTTGAAAAGTTTCAGAGCTTCAGTCTGCAGAGCCTCAGATGGCAGAGTGGTGAGGGACATGTGCAGCCCGTCTTTACTGTAGCACAACATGGGGTGTTTCCACAGTGGAGAATCTGAAGTAGCAGACAGGCAAAAACATGCACTGTCAGAACCAGAAGATAGATAACAGTCCTCATGTTGAAAAGGAACCTTGTTGAAGAGGTAAAGCATACAGGGAAGCAGCACTGCCATATTTATCTTTGAGGCAATTTGACGGATTTTAGCAATGCTTCCAGTGAACAAGAGGCCACTAAAAGCCTTAGCTTCTATCCACAACCAGAGCTCCTTGTCAGCTAGTTTCTGGTGAGAAAGTGCTTGGCTGTATATTCAAACAGGAGAAACAAACTCTGCCAGGGCAGTTATGTGCTATGGGGATTTTATTAATGCAAGTTACGATTCTACAGTCAGCAAGATAGGTGTAGGGATATATGAGTGTGCAGGAAAGAACAAACACACATGTTAATATACATGCAACCTACTCTAGGGAACCTGCTTTAGCAGATGGGTTGGACTTGATTGTCCCCAGAATCCCTTCCAACCCCTACAATTCTGTGATTTGAGAACATGGTGCACAAACGTGTGAATGAATGAGTACCAAAGACAAGGAGAAAAAGATGAGCATGGAGGTATATGTTAAGGTTTATACATGTGGACAGAAAAACAGATCTGAAAGCAGATGTGTGTGTATTTAGAGCAGAAAAGAGAGAATGTGCTTGTACAGTTAAAGTTCCCACAAAACAGACACCAGGACCAATAATTATAGAAAAAAAATAAAGCCCCAGTTATTTGAACTTGAATAAATGTTACAGAAGTTTCAGATGCTTATGGATGTAGGGGTGAAATGCACTGTATCATATGCTATTCTACTGAGAATCTGCTTTCTTCATCTTTGACTGAATTAAAATTGAGGATTGAAATTACTTTTCCTTATGTTTTGCTACCATGAAAAAGAGTTTGCTGTTTCTACTTACTAGGGTCTCCCTCTGCATCCAACAGTTTTCCGATGAGTTGCTCATATGATGTACCCACTGTGGCATTCCTGCTACCAGCTGCTACTGTCAGATGGTACAGCCAGGTATTCTAGGCATAAGGATGAAAACAATATGGGACAATGTCAATCTTGTTTTCTACACACAGGTTGTTTATTCCCCATATATTGTCTGATACGAAAAAATCTCTTACTCTCCAAAAAGACCGTCATTCATACCTTCTCCTGTTTTGTGCGAATGAGTAAGTATGTGGGACTCTGGTCTTGTGGGTGAATCACCAAAGTGCAGTGGGATGAGAGAAGTCCTCCACCAGTGGCTTCGTAATCTTCATCAGAGTCGCAGGAACGGTCTACTTCTTCCACTTTGGACTCACGAATAGGCAGATGCCCTAAGGGACACTAGAAGGAGGAAGCAAGCTAGGTAACTCCAGCTAATCATCCACTGTGGACAGGGAACATTGAGTAAGAAATTCTAGTTCAAAATGTTAGCAGTTCTGTAATCTGTAAGCAATGAATTATAATTCAGTGCCTAACAATAATAATTACATCATCTCACACTTCTATAAAGCTCCTCCATCAACTAAAGTACTTTCAAACTCAGGTATTACTTCTACTATATTTCTTTGGGGGGCATCTATAGGTCAGAATGATAATATGAAAATAAAAAGATTTTTCCCTTAAGTTACTGCTTTCCTCTCATTAGTTGTGTTTGTACCATTGGTTTTGCAGTGAAGGATGTGTTTTCTGATGGTCAGCTGCCCAATATTTTGAGCCACTGAGTTCCAATTGTGATCAGACTTTCTGGATGCTACTGGAAAATAAGTACTTTTAAATTACACAAATTGGTAGATTCAGATAAACAGAGGATATCTGCTGTGCTAGCTCTAGAATGTTGATCCCAAGTATGTGTCCCAGTGTTCCTGATGTGTCTAAAACCAAAGCTTGGTTTTAGACATTATCAAGACAAAACAATGGACCGCTAGGCCAAGATTTCTAGAAAAAGAAGAGCATTACACCGATTAAATGACCTTCCTCTTTCCATATTGTTGTCACTACTTCTTTTCATTACAATATGCAGAATACATCCACTGCTGTACAAAATAGCTCCCACTAAGGTTTTCACAAGACCTAATGTAGAAAGTGAGAAACAAGATACAGGGTGATCTCAGAAACAGCAGTCACTTGCCTTTCAAGATTTTAGTAATTTTACATGATGTGGGGTTTTTCTTAAACTATTTCAGGAGATCATGTAGAAGAGGCTATTGGAAGGGGAGAAGTACAGGCAAGGAAGAGTTAGAAGCGTGAGAGACAAAAGCGGTAAAAGGAAAGAAAGTTTCATAGGAAGTGGGAAAAGAGGGCTCAAGAACAAGAATTACCTTATCCTCATGATTTCGGTAGTAGTAAAAAGTTTTTCCAATCAGTGCACACCAGACAAGCTTAGAGTGACCATGCTTGACCTATATGGAGTACAAAGAAATACATAACATTTTTAACATCTGCAGTGCTGTTGCCACAACTTTATAGATTTAATTCAAAATTGAAATTTTTCTTATAGTATTTGTTGTACGTTAATATAAGCTCCTTTCAAAATACACAGGGCACTATTTCCAAAAGCAAGCAGGTACATCCCACCTAAGTAGATGGGACATAGATGTTTGTGGAAACAATCTATGGAAATGGCATAAAGGAGAATAATTTCCAGCCGTTGTACTTTGTACAAATATGATTGTAGTCTGTTATTGTGGAAATAAATCCTCTGCTGAAACCATACAAGCCATGTCCTTAAGACTCTCCTATATCACCAAGTTCAGATCAGTTAAATTATTTCCTTGGTATTTGTTTATTATCTATGAAATGTTGTGAGTTATGTTGAAGAAAAGCCTGCATAAGCTATGTATCTGTTACTACTTTATTATTTGACAAAGTCAGTATCTCTTAGCAGCCTTATTTGTCCCATTTCTTATCATTTATATAAACCTTCATTTCTGACAAACAGAAGCTTACTGCTAATTTTCTTTGTTTCCCATTCTTCTAGGAAATATTAAAATACTAATTTCTTGCTGACGTTTACTGTACAAACCAAGAGGCTGGTACTCTGTCAATACTAAGCTAAGCTGAATAAAGTCAAAAGTAGTATTTTACCTTGGTAAGCCAACCTTTCACAGTGGGTTTAGCATCACTATGAGGAACTCCAACAGGATTGGTCACTTGCACTCTGAGAATACTCTGTAGGACACGAATCCATTCCTCCAAGATGTTGGGAGAGTCTGCTGTCAGGAAGTAGGTTCTCTTCTCTGTCATGAGCTGGAAGAAAAAGGAATTAGGAAGTATAAATCTGCATACCTTCAATCTTATCTTCAGCTGATGGGTTTCATTATTGCATACAGATTTTTTTCTGGTGGTTGAGGAGAGATATTTTTGTGTAAGAAAAAAGGTGCTAAAATTCCAAGCCTGGATGAAAGGTATGAAACTCAGATGACAAATTCTCATGAGCTCTCTTGCTGTTACTCTTAGACATTGCAGCTTTACTTGTCTCTCATCCTGTCTTGTTTCTCAGTGCTAATCATAGAATCGTTTGAGCTGGAAGGGACTTTCCAAGGTCATCAAGTCCAACTCCCCTGCAATGGATGGAATCCTACTGCTAGACCTGGTTGTATTTCTCCCCTCTCTGCCATTACTACCTGGTATTTCTGAGACAGTAGCTACTTTATTAGGTGTCTGTGGGTACCCGAACACTGTGACATCACTGATGCTGCTAATTTTTCATTTTAAAGGTTGCTGCAGAAATATTTTTTGCTGCTTTCACTTTGTATTAAATAGTTTGTGACTCCAAGAAGAAAGATATCATGAATTTAAGAGCATTAAGCCTTAGCAACTTCAATTTTATAAATGCAGAAGGTAGTTTCCAGGCCAGACCATGTGCCTTTCAGTCAAAGTATAACAGAAATTTTAATGTCTCCTTTTTAGTGAACTCCTTTAACAATAATGACTTGAAAACTCAGTGAAGAACTAATGTTTAATGTTTAGAAAATGAATTCTAATGGGAATCCAAAGCTTTAAGTATTTTTTCATATTCTCCATACATAACCATAGCATAGTTTGGGTTGGAAAGGACAATTAAAGAACATCCAGCATATGCCATGGGTAGAGACATCTGTCACTGTGTTACACATGTATAGTCATTCTGGAGATCTTGTAAGAGGAGTCTTGCAGAGCAGATCCTGTGTACTCTACGGCTTTAGTTATTGTAAGAATGGCTTTTCCCCACAGTTTACAAGTTCTCACATTGCAAAAAGGAAAGTGCTACAGTTCAAAATCAAATAAAGGAGAATTTCTTTCAACATCACAAAGCTGTATTTGGGTTACAATTTCCCCATTATTTATAAAACTGCCTGTCTTGTGCCAGGAAACAGTAGCCAAAGTTAGCTCTTATCAGTTAAGATGTTCAGTACTGTTCTGGCTGAAATAAGTGCTCACTCATCAAGTGTATGGTTACCTGTAGGATGAGAAAGCAATGCTTACCTGGAATGTTTGGGACCCTTCACCTCTGACAATTTGGCATGAGGAATTTAGCTCCATCTGCCCTTGTGGTTTGCGGATAACATCGCTCTGGGGAAAGAAAAGCAAACAACTTTTTCTGTAGGAAGAAATTACATGGGTCTCAAAGTAGCTAAATACAGCATTAAATAAATTCATGTGCAGGTTGAATCTGAAAAGGAGAGAGGCTGAAGGTCACCAGGTAAAATAAGACAACAGCATGATCTCTTTACATTGATGAAATAAAAGTCTCCTTAACAGTGACAGCCAATACAGCAAGGGTAAAAGCAACAAGTAGTGTCTTAGGAACTACTTATTGGACATTAGGTAAAAACAACAACAACAAAAAAAAAACTTTATCACTAGGAAGGCAAAACAACTCTAAATAGGTGCCCAGATTTACTGACTTTCCACCTTTGGAACTTTTTAAGACTCAGCTAAAGAAAGCCATGGGTTATTTTGTCTATAGCTGGTGGTAGTCCACCTTCAGTGCGCATCTTCCAGAAGTCCCTTGCAAACAACAATCTGGATTCTTTGCATGTATGAAATTATGTATGTATGTTATATACATACAATTTACTTGTAAATCATGATAGATAAACATAGTAGCAGAAATAAAGACGCATTTTGCACTGAGGTGTATTTTCGTATTGTCAGAATATGATGAAAAAATTTGGAAATAAATTTTATCAGTATTACTGACTGTACGGGAACTGTTCAGTCACAGCCTGAACCAGTGATTAAGCATCTGGTGAAGAGGTGCGGCTAGCCTGGGAGCACAGGTGCAAGCAATTCACCTCTGCAACCAGAAGAGGTGGACCCAGAATCCACCCCTCCCTAACCTCACTTAAAGGTTGGTATTTAAGGGGGAAACGTCTCTATTTGAAGATAATTTCCTTCTGGGAGCTTTTCAGTAAGTCCTTGCCTTTCGGACAGGGTAAGCTATTCCTTTCTTATTACCAGCTTGCAACTGATACTTTTTGCAGGTCATCCTAAAACTGTTCAGAGGCAATTTCTTACCTCTTCACCCAGTATGCTGACTCATAAGCTAAGAAGTGCGTATCCACAGAAATCCTGTGTAAGAATGCATATATATAGGAAATTGCTTTGTTCAGAAGGAGAAAAAGGTAAGGAAGGTGAATATCCCTAAATTAATTATCCTGAACTACAATAAGGTAACTTCATTTAGGATACTTACAAGTTAAAAAATATTTTGAAGTATTTTAATGGACAAACATGCTCTCTCAACGTTGTTTCATTGATCATTGTAAGGGATAGCATTCCGTAAGAAAGCTTATTTTAAATTGTATCCTAGTTTCCTAACACTTCCACATCAGTCTGGGAGGTCAATCCATAGTTGAACATGTGGGTCAAACACAAAGCTCTCTGGCAGGACACTTAGTGGTAAGCTTGGCCATAGCTGCACATTCTGCCAGTGCCATCAGTCTGGAACTAATTCAGCAGCCAGCCTTCCTCCTATGCTTCCTCACACAAAGTAAAAGTATCTCTGTGACTCACCGGAGACTTGTAGTACATGATTTGTCTGTTTCTTAGAACAAACCATCGTCTCTTCCACATCTTCACCTGGCTGCCCATTTTCAGCAAGTAACCTGATTTCTCCATGGGTTCCTGGAGGTCAAAGAGCAAAGTAGAATTACCCTGAACCTCTCAAAATACAAATGAAAGAATGAAATTGAGCTCAGACATCTGCTGTATCTTCTTCACGTTCCTCTTTACACTGCCAGATGGAATTAGCAGCCATCCAAGGTCAGCGTTCTTTGCTTAACTTGAAAAAAGCTGTAGACCATGGGTGTCCAACTGTTTGGCTTGCCTGAGCCACATATAAAATATATAATATAGTTAATATATATAAGTAACAAAACTACTTTTAAATTTTTTAATTAAAACATTAAAAAAGAGGGCAACAAAAACAAAACTAGTGGGGTATTTGATGTAGTTTTTGTGAAACTAACGCACAGATAAGTATCTTCAGTGTGAAAAAACAACTTGTCTAACTTATTTAAATGGGCAGTCAAATATCCACCAAAACTGCTAAATCTGCAAGCCATTTTTAATTGAAGAATAGCAAGGTTGGAAGGGACCTCAAGACATCACTGAGTCCAACCTGCTGCTATAGCAGGTCCCCTACAATAGGTTGCACAGGTAGGCATCAAGATGGATCTTGAATATCTCCATAGAAAGAGGCTCCACAACCTCTCTGGGCAGCCTGTTCCAGTGCTCCATCACCCTTACCATGAAGAAGTTCTTCTGCGTGTTTGTATGGAATCCCCTGTGTTTTAGGCCATTGCTACTTGTCCTATCACTACACGTTACTGAGAAGAGCCTGGCCTCAACCATCTGCCTCCCACCTCCCTTTAGATATTTATAAATACTAATCACTACAGCATAGTGTTTAAGTAAAGACGTTGCTATCCTTTCTTTTTCCTTTGAATTTCCAAACTTGCTTAGTCATAAAAGCATAAGGCCATCATTAAAGGAGAATATGACTACAAAAATACATCAGAGATCATCAGAAAAGAATACGGTTCTCAATGCTTATACTTCTATCTTACAGTGTAGATTCCACCGTCAGTGGAATAGGAAGATGTCCGCTGTAGCTTATGTTCCGGCTCTGAATAGTCACCATCCAAGGAGTAGGCATCAGGAGGGACAGCATAGTCACTTTCAGAGCTCACTGAAGACATAGAAACACCTGTTAAAAATAAAGGAAAGAATTAGAATGATGGCTAGGTGGAAGCAGGCACAAGTGTAACATCTGTTTGATACTGGACACTCTTAAAAGATTCTTGAGTTCACTGTTAAAGCTTCTTTGCTCAATAAGACATCAGATCAGATGTTGGAAGCTCAAAGCACACTAACCAAACTTCTGAGACTATATTCTTCTTGGAAGACAAACTTCCTGTGAATATTTCACCATTGATGGGCATTGCTCTCAACACAACAAATGTTAAGACTATGTGTAATGAGGTTATACTTTACTGGCTGCAAAATTGGAATAAATTTTTTACTCTGTGATCCAGTTTAGCCTTTCCAGAAGTCAAGGAAAACTGCTCTAGCCAGGACAGAAATTACTTGATGCCTCTCAGAGATAAGGAAATTTTGTTTACTGGTCAATTAATTATCAGTTAGTGGCAGAGATTTAAAAAAAAATCTTTAATGTGTCAATATTGACTTACAAGGAAAAGTCATAAAAGGGAGGAGTCTCGAGCACAGGTCCCACGAGGACCAGCTGAGGGAACTGGCATTGTTTAGGCTGGAGAAGGCTTGGGGAGACCTTCTCGCACTCTACAACTACCTGAAGGAAGGTTGCTGTGAGGTGGGGGCCAGCCTTTTCTAGCAGGTAACAGCTACAAGATGAGAGGGAATGGCCTCAGGCTGCACCAAGGGAAGTTCAAGCTGGATGTTAAGAAAAATTTCTCTGAAAGAGTAGGAATGGGCTGCCCAGGGAGATGGTTGAGTCACCATTCCTGGAGGTGTTCGATAAGCATTTAGATGCTGTACTAAGGGACATTTGTTAGTGGGGAAATATGGGTGGTAGGTGGATAGCTGGACTGGATGATCTTGGAGGTCTCTTCCACCCTTGGGGATTCTATGATTCTATGAAAAGGTATCAATGCTCCACTATGTGATGAATTTGGGAAATAATCCATCCCATGATCTTAGTTTAGCAATTGTCTGAATGGAAAGCTACTAGCAGCAAAATCCATCTAAAAGGACAGGTTTCTATTGAGTAGCTGTTGATGTCTGAATGTATGCTGTGAGAACTTGCATTTGCTTGTCTGCTACTGGTGACATTGTTCAGGACAATTTGTGGGGAGAACACATATGCTGCTCAGTAGCAAAACTCCCACTTTACCTCTTTTTGTTGCACGAGGGCTGCCTGGCATGCTGGCTTTTCTGTTTTCAGATCCAGCAGCAGAATTCCTGAAGCTGGCATGGGAGCCACAATCATCATCAGAGCCTGAAGACTCATCTAAGAAAGGCACGCTGCTGATCTGCGTGGCTTTCTGGAAAACAGACCTATATGGTCAGCATGTAAGGGAGGAATTTCTCCAGGACAATCTCTGTTCATAAAAAGACAGAGTAACCAAGCAGGCCCTTGCTTTTCATACTGCTTTGACCAAAATTGTCCCAGGGTTCCTCATTTCCACCCTTTCACTTTCTAGGCTACAACCACTCTAGGTTTCTACAGCCTTGTGGTACAAACTACAACTTACTGTACCAAAACTTGCTGCAGCATTCTGTTTTTTTTTTTTTTTCTGTATAAATTTATCACCTCCTGTTCCTTCTACATTCTTTTAATCTCCAGTCCTTCTTAGCATTCTTTAGTTTTCTTTTCCTCTCTGCACAGCTTCAGTCCATTCTCTCAAACTAGTGGTAGCTCTGGCCCTTGCTTTTCATAAGAAGAAAACTGAAATAACTCCTTACCCCCTTCAATGTAGTGTAGACTGGAACTGTGATGTTTCTGTAGATGAGACAGGTAAATGGCCCAGAAGCTGAATATGAGAAATTTGAAACTGGGAAAATTCAGAGAGAACAAGAGAGCAAAAAATGCAATCTGGTGAAATGAAACAGGTTTTAATGGAGAGGTACGTGTATGTGTGTACCTCGTGTAGCCTCTTGGAACACAATGGAGGACTGTCATCCTGGACTGTTTGGCCTCAGAAAGCCTAAAGGATGTGTTATTAATCACATACTACTGCCAGAGACAGCTGCAACGTTCCTTTCATTTAGCCTGTAACACATCTCACCCACCCCATGCTCCCCATGTTATGATGGCACTCCAGTGAACCACTTCTGAACAGGTAAAAGCCAAAGTGGACAATTTGTTCCCTGCTTCACTGGGAACTTTTTCGTGGCTACCTTCCCCGGCTCACAAACAGGGGAAAGTAATGGTGAAATCACATGGCTAAAAGCAGGTCACAGATACACCGGAGCAGAACAGTTTCAACAAAGGAAAGAAATAAGAGTCGCCTGAAGATGTTACTGAATATGGGGGCTCAAACAGCCCAGCAACAGCCATTGCCCTTCCCTTCTTTATTATGGCTATCTGTTAAATTTACTTTGAAAACATGCAAGAAAATGAAGAAATGTAAATAGTTAGATGCCCAGGTCCCACACTGTCACCATAATCCCCCTCTAAGGACGGATATTGTCTAAAACTTACAGCAGCTGGAAGTGTCATTTACATTTGCCACTTCAGACAACCTCATGCCAGACTTGGCCACAGCATAGATTCGACTCTCCTGGAACAATACAATATCATGAACAGCAATGGTCAGACAAAAACACCATTCCTGCAAAAAAGAAGTGCTCATGTCACATGATCACATATCCCTTCTGGGCAGGAAGGAGTGGCCCTCTAAGAAAAATTGCTCCATTCCACCAGACATTAGGTAAAAGATTGTTAGTGGAAATGTGCATATGTATAATTCCCTGAATCACAACAGACTTGGTGGACAAGAGTGCTAGAGGTGGCACTCACTCCAGCAGGAACATCCAGAGCAGGGTTCTCAGGCCCACATCCAGGCGGTTTCTGCAGATCTCCAAGGAGGAGACTCCACAGCCTCTGGGCAGCCTGTGCCAGTGCTCTGTCACCTCCACAGAAAACAGCTGCTTCCTGATGTTCAGATAGAATCTTTGAATCTTCTGTGTTCCAGTTTGTGCCTACTGCCTCATGTCCTACCACAGGGAATCAAAGAGCTTGGATCCATCTTCTTTGCATCCTCCCATCAGGTATTTACAGACATTAGCAAGATCCCCCAAGTCTTGTCCAGGTTGAACAGGCCTAGCTCCCTCAGTCTTTCCTCAGAGGAGGGACGTTCCAGTCCCTTAACCATTTTAGTAGTCCTTCATTGGACTTGCTTTCAAGAGCACAGTACTCCAGGTAAGGATCATCTGCCTCAGCTGGCTGGCAATGCTGTTCCTAACACATCCTAGGATACCACTGACCTTCTTGGACACAAGGGACTACTGCTGACTCATGGCAACCTCGTATCCAGGTCCGTATCTGCAGAGCTACTTTCCAGCAGGTCAGCTCCCAGCCTGTTTATTCCATCCCAGGATCAGGATTCTGCACTTGCCTTTGTTGAATTTCAAGAGGTTCCCCTCTGCCCAACTCTCCAGTCTGTCAAGATCCTTCTGAATGGCAGCATAGCACCTTGTGGTATCAGCCAGTCCACTCAGTTTCATATTAGCAGCAAACTAGGCGAGGAGGAAATTTTCACTTCATCCAAGTCACTTAATGATTAATCTGCTATTTAATATTCTATTTGTACTAAGATACACTCCTCTGACTCTGTTCTGAAGATAAAATACTGGATTTTCTCATAAACTTTTCTTTTACTATACTATCAAGCTTTGTTCCCAATATAGTTCCATACTATGGACTGAATGCAGAGAGATTCCTTCAGAAAAACAGCTGCAATTATACTGGGATTTAAACTGATATCGTAAAGGACACATCCAAAGATCAAAAATTAAGCTTTCATAGAAAAAATATTATAAAACGTGAGAATGAACACTGACAGCTTTTTTTTGCACCTTCAATAAGCCACCTGTTTGTCTACGCCTTTAAAAATGCAAATTGAAAAGAATGGAATTATCTCCTAGGATATTATATTGATTTCCACCAAGTTTATCAGTTGGATTGACAGATTAGCAAAAGGACAGCCATCTGATCTAAATATTAAAAATGTGACAACAGGACTAAGGATTAACTTTTGATGTCCTGTAAGGATGAATCACAATGCAACACTTCTTGACTTTCATTTTTTTTTTCCTGTCTGTATCTTGAGAACTATTTTTCTTTGATTTTTTTTCTTATAAAGGGAAAAGAATAAGAAAACTGTCAATGGAAGTAGCATGCCCCATGACTGAAACTGTCAGACTAAATGGTTCAGAAATGCAATCTATGTTCCCAGAAAACAAGTGTCTGAGATCAAAAGCTGATGTAGCCTAGCTACTGGGCACCACTCAAAGATGAACAGCACCTCTTGGACTGCTGTCCCTATGTTTCTTACCCAGGAAGGAAATCTGTGCAGAGGTGGTGTGGGAGGTTTACCTCCTGGTTCAAGGATGCCAGCCTTGGAACTTGCAGCTTCTCTCTGCTCTGTATGTAAGTGGTTAACCTCACACGTTCCAGCTTCTTCCGTTACCAGGCCACTTTCTGTCTCCATCTTCTCCAGCACCGTGTCATCATCAATGTCTGTCTCCTCCACTGGCCCATGACAGACTGGGGAATCTTTTATGGGCTGGAAGGTACTAGCCTTGAAGCTCATTACACGACAGGAAGAACTAGTACCTGACTGTGGTTGGCTGTAATGTCTTTTGGCCAGTTGGATACTGTCTCTTGGTGTACTGGGAGCTCGTATTTTTGGAAAGGTCATACTTGTGCCAAGCCCAGGTTCTCTCTCTGGACAGATGGAACATGCTGTAATGGCAGACGCTGACACAGACAGAGGTGGCTCAGCAGTCTGGAGACAGCCCCCAAAGATACTCATTATTTCTCCTGAGAAAGTAGAATCCAAATGGTGGGAGTGGAACCTGGCAGTCAGATCATCAGAAGAGCTGGCTCTGTCCAAAGTCACTCGTTGCAAGGTGCTCACAGTGCTATGGTTACCCTCTAAAGATGACTGGAAAGTCAAAGCCTCAAGGAGTCTTGTGGGCTCAGCCTGAGGGTCCAGTGACAAGGGATCAGAGCACCCTAGCCTGTGATCTGAGCTTATGGCCGGGAACGTGTCTTTCTCTGTGGAGAGATTCCAGCTTGATGGGTCAGTCAAGAGCTTCATTGTGTTCTGAGAAAGCATAGATTTATCTTCTCCATCCTCAGTAAAGTTGTCACTGGCCACGACTATGTTTGTTGTAGAGAGGACGTGTTTGGTAGATCCTGTCTGACACACATGTCTGAAACCAGGTGCAAGGAGCCTAGAATTCTGGTCTATCTTCTCAGGGTAAGAGGCCTGTGGTGCTCTGGGCTTCAGAGAATTACAGCTCCAAAGAGACTCCAAAGGAGGAATGCTGGTTGTATCTATGATGGAGGAGAATACATGGTTAGGGCATTCAGATACTTTACCATCTAAAATGTTTCTTGCTAGCGTCATTTGTTTCAGTTGTATTTCAGTAGCAGCCATATCAGGACAGGCTAGAGAAGGGACTCTGACCTAATTAGAACTACAGCCATCTCTCTTCTGTTCCATGGGGACAGTTATAACAGAAGTGTTAAATATTTAGAACTGTACAGAAAAGATGAATAGGAAATGATTGATCACTGTTTCTTACAGAAGCGGAATTAAGAGATACCTAATGAAATTATAAGGCAGTGAGTTTGAAATTCATGGAAGAAAAGTTGCGGTGTTGTTTATTTGCTTGCTTTTTATTGTTTATTTTTTCTCCCTCCTTCTCCCCAGACAACCAGAAGACAAGATATTGACCTAGACAAGCTTTCAGTTTAAACCAATAGAGTAGTTGTTTATTTCTTATTCTTATCCACATTCATGTCCCTTCTCTTAAAACAGACATGAGAAGGAATTGCACCTATCTACACAATGTTCTGTCAAAAACCATCTAGGTGGCCCAGAATGCTGGTTAACATGGATCTTTTCTCTTCAATCCTTCCACTCATTTCTACTGAATGAGAACTTTAGAGGATGAGAGTGTGGATACAACTTTGAGTAGCAGAGGATATTATTTATCAGAGAAACTTATGCTAAAGCCCTGCGCATTATCTGTGCCTCTTGCTCACCATAGCAAGCTCCTGTGGTATCCCACAGGAGACTGTAAACTCAGACCTTTATTTTCTAGAACTAAACTTAAGCAAGAAGGCCTCAAGCAACCATGTCATAGGTTCAGTCTTGCTTCTGTACCATTAGGACAGGGACAACAAACCTCAAGGAGCAGCCATGCCTGCAGAGGAGACTGAGGGGAGCCCTCATGGTGGCCTACAGCTTCCTCACAATGGGAAGAGCAGGTGCTGATCCCTTCTCTCTGGTGACAGCAACAGGACCCAAGGAAACTGCATGGAGCTGCATTAGGGGAAGGTCAGGTGGGTGTTAGGACAAGGTTCTTCACTGAAGTACGGTCAGGTACTGGAACAGGCTCCCCAGGGCAACGGTCATGGTCTAAAGCCTGCCAGAGTTCAAGCTGCATTTGAACAACACTCTCAGTCGTATGTTTTGTGTGGCTCTGTGTGGAGCCATGAGTGGGTCTCAGTGATCCTTGTGGGTCTCCTCAACTCTGGACATACTTTGATTCAGCCACAGTGAATCTGTGCCAAAACTCCTGCAAGGCTGAAAGAAGACTGGGAAGAAAACTCCCTGAATCTCCTTGGGCCAGTCACATCAGTGTTTTGGTGGTTTTTTTTTTTTTTTTTTTTTTTTTTTAATTTCTGTTAATCTGAAACCTAGAAGAAGTCTAGAACTTTGCCATTTTAGTCTTTGGTTCCGATAAAGCCCCATTTCATTTTTTCATGTCTAATCTTCTCAAATACTCTTTTCTAGACCACTAGAAATTTCTGGAAGTCTAACTAAACTATATACACAATTTCCTGCAAGATGGGATGTGGTCACTTAATCACTTAGTGATTTTCACTGACCTTAGCATTTATATATTGCCTTATTGAAAAGCAGCAAGCCATAACATGCCATAGAATTTGCATAAAGCTGTGCAGAGTCACATTCACTACATATCACTGAAAATGCTGCCTGAACAAACTCCACAGGCATTGTTTAAACTCCAAAGAGATTTCAGTGGAAGTAGAAACACGCTGAAGACACAAAGTAACAAAGGGAAGGGCAAACAGCAGAATAAATCACTGTTGATTGTGGAGAGGGTGAAGCCCACTTTTGGAAATATGGCTGAGAAAAAGACAGCCATAAGAGTTGTTCTGACCTTGGCAACCGAGTCACAAGAAACTGGATGTTAACAAAGCTATTCCTAGCACACAGGCCTGACAAGTGCTTTTGTTAGACTGAAAAAAGGCCGTTCATTTTAAATATTTTTGGTACTTCTGCAGCTTACTAGATGTGACAGTAGATGAAGCAGAAAAAGCTCTTACTATTAGCATGGCAAGCAAAAAGATTTGTCCCTCTGCAGGGGCCTCTGAAATTAGCCTGGCACAGTGAGACCAGTGGGGGACAGGGTAGAACTATTTACTGCCCAGAGCACTGGGCTACAGGGAACACTTAATTCCAGATTATTAACGCAGCTTACCAGCCATTCTCTTTTTGTAAACAGCCAGAGCCAGAGGGGATGAGAAAAACCCAGTCAATAAAGCATTTAGCTCGAAATGTGGGATTTAGAAGGAATCTTGCTCTATTATTTGTGGAGAAATGCGAATGCCAGAAAGAGACCTCTGCAGGAAAGAAATACCCCCTGCCTGCATGACCTGTGAAGTTCTGAAAATTAGTTCATCTTAGGTAATCAAACCAAGCCCATTTAAAAAAAAAAAAAGATGTAAAGAATTTTCTCTTTAAAATGTGTTGCAACAAAATGTGCTCATTTCAAATCCTGGAGACCAAAGATCTCCATCTATCCTCCCTTCAAGAACCACAAAAGCACAAACAGTGTAAACTGCTTTTTTCACCCCAACCTGATAGCACAGAAGAAAGGCATGTACAGGCAGATAAGACAGCCGCTGCCTTGGCCCATTCAGTTACTCAACCCATGTGTCAGCAGGGGTGGCAGGCCTCTGAAGATGAAGATACTTGAAATGAGAAAGTGAAGTGAAACACCTCAGAGGTTTCTATCCTGCACCACTAGTGTTTTCCTATAGAGTGCTTTAAACTCAAGATCTCTCTGGCTTACTTCACTGTCAAAAAAAAGGGAGTCTATGTTCAATCCCTCATGGAAAACAAATTAAGAGTATTTTAAGGCAGCTAAACAATGTTATTCCCATTTTAAAAACAGATCCTTTGAGAAACAGAACATTCAAGCCCAGGCTGAACGTGGCTCTGGGCAGCCTGGTCTGGTGGTTGGCGACCCTGCACTCAGCAGGGAGGTCGAAACTCGATGATCTTTGAAGTCCTTTTCAACCCAGGCCTTCTGTGATTCTATGATTCTTGCTCAATGATGTAAGTGCTTATTTCTGACAAAGTTAAGAATGTAACCCAGGAATGCTGACTTGAACTCTTGAGGTGGTTAGTGGGCTACAACACCAGGTGAATACATTTACCTTGCAATGTGTCCTGAAGGGCTTCTATTTGCTCAGTCAGCCTCTGATTACAGCTTTTCAGGTGGTAATTTTCTAGCTCAAGCTACAAAACAACAATAACAGAAACTGAAAATTAATGTATGGTCTGTATGTGCTTGTGTTCCTCTACACAGAACAAGTCTTCAACTTTACTTACATTCAAGTATCTGAACAGGAAAATTGAAAAAATTAGGTGACATCTACCAGTCACCTTAAAATCCTTCTCCTCAGTAGCTTTACTTCCACTTTTTTGTGCTTTCTCAAATAGCCTCTGTATATACTATTTGTACTTCTCAGCTAGATCTTTTAATTTTGTTTTCTGCTACTGTTTACCACTTATTCCCATTTCAGAAATAACTGTTATGAAAGAGACAATCAAATAACTATTTCCCAGGAACAGCACTTTTTTCCTCTCATCCTGTATGTGTAAAACAAGATCCCTACCTGCTCTAGAAGACCAAAGAAAGAAAACATTATACATTTGCAGTTTTGCCTTATGTCTGTAAGGGAATTGTTAGGTCATGGCCTCAGCTGATGATTGAGCACCTGGAGAAGGAGTGTGACTGGTCCAGGAAGCACAGGTGCAAACAATTTAAATGTACTTCCCACATGACTGGTAGGGGGTGGACCCAGGGTCCACTCCCCCCTTCCCCCATGGTTCATTTAAGGGCTAGCCTCGGAAGAGAGAACGTCTCCTGGATGAAGGCTATTTCCTTGGAAAGAATATTCTGTAGCTAGAGAACCTTATCACTAGTTGGGTGAGTAAGCCTTTTTTCTTGTGTGTGATTATTAGTATTTCCAACAGTACTCTCTCTGGTATTGTTGAGAGGCAGAGGAAAACTGGGGAAAAGCCGTTTGTGTTTAGTCAATGAAACTGCATTCTTCAGAGACTGTGTTTAGGCACTAGTGACTTAGCAGCCAGTCACAGTTTGTCCAAAGCAGTAAAATCACCCTGAGGGGTAACTCTAGTCCTGCAGTTGAATGTGTGCATTGGGGGGGGGGGGGGAAGCTGAAAGCCTCTGTCGCAGACTGACTGTCCTGCGACTATTGGTCCTACATAACAGCATATAGGCAGTGCAGCCACTGCATCCACCCATAGGCCTTGAAACTTGGCAGCAGGCTGTAGACTCACCTCTTTCAGCTTAAATGTTACCCATTCTTTAATCTTGGCAGCTTTCTCTTGAACAATTTTGGCTTCTTCAGTCCTCAACTGTTTCTGTGCCAAAAAAAGGATTACATGTATTAGGATAGTACAACTAACAGTATTCTCAGTGGGTTACTGCATAAGGCATGAGTTGTTCACTGACAATCTTATTATAGATGTAAAACTTAAAACTTCTATTTGGACGTTACCATCCAGCTGACCTCTGAAAAATCAAGTTACCTTACGTAGGTTCTTAAGTATGTTCTTTAAGTTACCTTATATAGTGCCTGGTGTCAAATTCAGAGGGTTATTTCAAGAGTCTGTTGTGGAATAGCAAGCCTAGCTTAGGCAATGATTGCCTACATCCCACAGTTTTAAGTAGTCTGCAAGTTTTCCTGTTTTAGGTGGTTTTGCAGCGTTGCTGCTGAGCATCTGTAGTGTCCTTCCTCACACCACCCTCCAAAACGCACCCTGCTGGCTGAGGTTAATAAAGAGTTAAGCAGTGCCAGTAGATGATTGATAAAATAGTGTAATTCTTGCAAGCAAAAGCAATTCATTTGCTGTAAGTGCACGTGGAGAGTATAGGTATTAAAGACACATGAGATGGAAACTAACACCAACAACATACCTGTAACACGCAGTGTTCTCTTTGAGAAAGTAGATAAAATCAGTAGACACAGATGAAAAAAGCTCAAGAATCTGATCTTGAAACACTAAGATCTGCCGGGATGTTTTTAGGTGGTATAAGTGGTGGCATGTTTACATATTGATGAAAGCAGTTTCTATACTACAAAGAAGTGTTATAGGAATACTGTTGATTTGTACAATGAACGCTTTTCTCCCAGGTAGCTGATTGAGCAACTTTGCTACAACATCATTTTTGCAGCTGTGTTTTCTCAGCTGCATTTTTCTCCTTTTCTGGGAATTTCCTCTGCAAGGCACTAGATAGGTACTATTGTCACCTGAAGCCTTCTGTTTATCTCCTCTGTGGGTTCATCAGGAGCACTGTCACAGAAAGGCCTCCTATCTACATTGTGATTTAAATGACTACAAGAAGAAATTAGTTCTAGAAACAGGGTAGGAAGGGGGAATATGTATGATATATTCAGCCTTTAATTTCTTGTATTAAATGAACAAAAAGTAATAGCTGCTGGTAGCAACTGATGTTGTCTGCTTTCCTATTTTATTTGCTGATGTGTACAAGTATCAATAATTGTTAGAACAGAAGTTAATGTCTCTTTTCTTGTTCGTTTTTTAATTAAAAAAACCTGAAGAACATATGTGTTCTTAACACTTAATTAACTCCATATAAATACAGTAGATTCCAGTAAATTCCCAACATCTTAGCACCGCTCTTAATCATGAATGTTTTTAGTCACCATAGCTACACATTGAAAAGCTTTTATTCAAATGTGCTTCCTGACCTTAGAACAGACCTTGGCAACACTATGGGCAGCAGTAACATTTTTAGTTGAGCACAATGAAATGAAAGTAATCTAATCTCATGCTTCAAGAGGAGAATTTAGCTTTTTTCCTTGTTGAACATAGCTGTGTGTGTTCCTAATTATCAGGTGCCAGCCTTTGCTAGAGTCATAATATTATACATGACTATTGGACTGAAATGATCTGACAAATGTAGTGGATTTACTGTAGTCCTTTGAATAATCATCATATGGTTATGCTTTTGAATCCCTAATAATTCAAGGAGCAAGTGATAAACGATTCAGAATATTGCTATACTACACAGTGAAGTACAAAACCAGTATTTCACTTAGGGTCCTAAACTAGAATAGCAACATTATGACAGCATTGTCACAGAGTTTAGTAAGCCCTGCCTCTGAGCAGAACCAATTTGCTCAGGCACAGCACCCACAGATGCAGTTATTGTGCCTAAAGATCCAGGAGCAGTTAGGGATTCATTATGTCCCCTGCTATTGTGTAGTGCAGACATGACCTCAGTGTCCTTTTATTAATACTGTGAACTCTACAGCTCTCTCCAACCTGGTGAAAGCAAATAGGATGGCAACATTACAGCAGTCCTCAATTAACTCCCAGAACTCCCACTCTCTCTCTCCATTTTGAAACTAAACCAGTGACCCAGAGAGAGTGCTACTTGTCTGAAATTGTCAAGGTTCTGTTTTCATTTCCAGAAATCTCTTTTTGCTGGAATAAAAAGATTTCTATTAACAGAAACATTTCTCCAACAAGCATTTATTAATTTTTAATCAAATCATACCTTGTATTCATGGGTAAATCAGAATTTCTTTCATCTTTGACTGCGACAACCGCTTCTAGACCTTGATCACTATTGTAGCTCCTTCTGAACACTTTCTTTCTCTTCCAGAAGAGAAACTTTATCTACATTCTGTCTGAGCAAGCTGGACCAGGGAAGTGGTCAGAAACCGGAGACCTGACACCTGACCTCCACACGCTGTACTTGATCACAGTAAGGTCTAACAGCTTACCAATCTACCTTGCCTTTGAAATATTTACCAATTAGTTAAATTGAAAGTGCAACTGAAACACCAAAATATTTTCACATAAGATTCTCATAAGGCACTTCCATTAAAAAGGAAGTAATTTACTTAATAATATAAGATTATCCCATTCCTCGTATCATAAAGCAGACTACAGGGCCAAAGCATTTACAAGAACTGAAATAAATTTCTGCTGTAGATATACCTCCTATCGTCCACCAAATGAGAATGGAAAAGGCTAAGTGCTGGTCTTTTACATTGAAGGCATCCAACAAGACAAGATCTATGCCCAAGAATCACTGAAGACTAGGAAAAGCCCCTTCCCAAGATGCAGCCCACGCTGAGACAGAGGTGAGCCCTGTAATGGATTTGGGGAGCAATATATATGCTAGGAAGGCAGACAAATACTGTGACTAGATTTGAGCGTTACAATTTAGGGTCTCACCACTGATTTAACAGTAGCATAAGTCCTTGAAGGATATCAACCAAGCTTTTGTAATGAAGAGACAAGGGCTACTGAAGCTGAATGAAGGTTTCTGTCTGAAAAAAGAAAGGAAGGAGAAAAATCTCATTGAGGAGGACATCATTTGAGCTGCCTTCAGATTCTCTGTAAGAGGCTAATGTGTAGTGGAGACATAAGCTGTACCTTTGAACCACGCATTACCAAGTCCCTCCGGCTCATGAAACCTACAAATCTGCATGCAGAAGATGTCTTTACCTGTTTTGCTAACTGTGTCTCCAGTCTGCTAATCACATCTTCCTTTCTTTGCACTGTACCCATCAGCTCTTGGTATTTCCTGTACAGAGTGCTGTTTGATTCACCAGTCTTCATGTTGGCTAGTTTTATCTCCTCTCCCATAACTCTGACCTGTAATGACAATCAGAGAGAGAACAAAAAAAAAAAACCAAACCACAAAACAATGCAAATGAAGGAGCTGCTTCTTCAGTGGTAAGACCCTAACTCACAGAGTATTTTGGGATTTCATATTTTTGTAGTCAGAATAGGAATAAAAAAACCTTAAATACTGTTTATGAAAAGAACACTGTCCATTTGTTTGCACTGCTGAAGGTGTAACAGATGCAAACTGAAAAATGAATACAAACACGCTGTGGAAGTTATGTACTCACATGTTATTGGTCAGAGAGACTATGCAGGCACTAATCTCTTTACAGATATCTAGGCAAGGTACACCACATTTTCTTCCTTTGAAATACCATGGCCAGCTTTTTAAGCCCATGCAGCACCAAAGTATTCACCAGAACATCCTGAGAATTCTTCCTTCTCCCTGTGACCTTCAGCTTAAGATACAGTTTTAACAACTTCTGGTGTTCTGGTAAGTGTATTTT
This sequence comes from Numida meleagris, assembly GCF_002078875.1. Classification (NCBI taxonomy): domain Eukaryota; kingdom Metazoa; phylum Chordata; class Aves; order Galliformes; family Numididae; genus Numida; species Numida meleagris. The sequence goes on along the minus strand of NC_034414.1, from coordinate 29,400,578 downwards.
TATAGATCTGCCCATTCTTTGAGCTCCTGTGAGTGCCAACACTTGTTGATTCTCCTGCTGAGATAAACAATGTAGTGCTTCCTCACCACTGACAGGTTTCATGCTTTAAAATTTAGCTGCTGCTGGAGCCTTCCAAATCTTTAATTGATTTTGAAAACTTCGCTTTCTTCAAAATCAGTATCTCTTTATATGCCAGTCTTTTTTATCTTTACTTCATCCTATCACAGTGGACTATAAGAGTTCCATTCTAAAAGTGAATGGATTTCTGCCAGCTTAACTCAAATACGTTAAATGAAGTACTTAACAAGAGGACTGAATCAGTGAAGAAACCAGTTCCAAGTACCATTAATTTGCCCGAGTTTGGAACCAGGAAGGCAGAAGATGGGTAATGATCTGGGCACTTCACAAAGCTTGTGCAAGAGAGTTACTCATGCTCTGTTGAATAGACCATACCTCATACTTGCAGTTGTGTTTTGTTCTTCTGTCTCTCTACATTAAGCAGAGAGGCACAATGCCTTTCCTCATTCTGAGTAAAAAAAAAAAAGTAGGCACTCAATATCTGAGCCAGAAAACTAAGCCTGCTGAGTCAGATGTGTTTTCATTGGAGTTTAGGGTGATTATAGTAAAAAGAGATGGCCCCTTCTTTCTGTCTGCTGCCCAAATGTTGACTCTGTGCTAGAGGTTCAGAGTGGGGACTGCAAGTATGTGATTTCTTTAATTGAGGTTGGCAGCTGCAAGGAGCCCATTGAATTAACAAATCCAATCCCTTGGAATCCTGGAGTGAAAGAAAACAAGGGATTTTACACTTGATGCAGATCCCTCTCATTTGTAAGCTGCTTTTCATTCATGAGAAATACATTTGTTAGCAGAAGGGAGTGTCCCTACTCCTTATTCTGTTGTATCTTCTGGCTGCTAGGCAGCAGCATAGTGTGTCTCTAGCAATATTTCTCTCTAGATGGGGCCAAGGTGCTAGAAAGGCAGACTCTACGGCTTTGAAGATTGCTAGTCTTTAGGATCTGCCCTATACAAAGCCATAGGACCTTCATTTCTGTTAGGGTACCCCTTCTATACCTTCCCAGTCAAGTTCTCTTTTGCTCATTCTCTGACCTGGATTTGACTTGCCCTACATCATCTTCTTGGTGTCCATGAATCTTCCTCTATCATGGACACACTTTCTGTCGCTGAGTTGTCACCTAGTATAAAACCTCCTTCACTGGCCTGCAGTGTTAGCTACATTTCCTGTCGGTGCAGTCACAGAGTCAACGTTGCCTTTGTTAATTTATGTTTTTATGTGTGGACTTACTGATACTACTCCCATGAACAATTCTTGTTCTTGGTTGACAATTGCTGTTCTAGCATAGAGGCCAACAGCATGCAATTAGTATCTTTCCCATATTTAAGTTGGTCAGAAAAAAGAAATCTCACCATCAATACAAAACTGATGGAGGCTTGCAATACTGTGTTCTACAGCTGGAAACACTGCCTCAGAATTAGGAACTTCCAAGTGCTTACAACAGTCCACTCAGTCCTTCACTACCCAAATCCTTTTTGACAGCCATTCCCAAACATCTTGGACAGTTCTTAGCTCTATGCTTTAATTTCTGACTCAGTGCTCAGTCCTGTAGTTCTTGACCAGCTGGAGGGAGCTGGCCCACTTCAAAGCCTCCCTTCAGCTGTCACATGCAGTGATGCAGGAGCCCAAGCCATCTGGCCCTTCCTGGCTTGTGTTACAATACTCCTTACAGTCCAGACTGCACAAAAGTCTGTTTCTTAAAGGTATATTTTTCTTTGTCCATAAGTTGAAGCCTTTCTATCTCTTTAGCTTTTATTCAAGGAACATAGAAGGACTTAGACAATGTGCCTAATTTTCCAATTGCTATAGTACAGTGTATCATCTCCTGCTCTTACTGCTTTTCTCTGTCTCATTCAGATCAATTACTGATGAGAAGAGAGACTAAAACAACTGATTGGTTTTGCAGACGCGCTCTGGTTTCTGTGCGGAACTTCTCTACTTCTAAACAAGCCCCTATCAGTACTGTTAATATATTTGTTTCCTGAGGACCAGCCAGACAGCTTTATCTCTGCAGTTTAATCCTGAGGTACTGTATCCCCTTGCTTTTCCTTAATTAAGTGTGCCTATTGTAAGTGAGAAGGTAAAGGCTGCAAAGTGGAGTGGCATATATAAGATGCTGGTTTTCACTTGCTGTGGAACATATTTAGGAAGCTGTTCATAGTTCAGACTCAAAGACCAGGAAATATGACCCGAATATACGTTCACCACTGTAAGTCAGTGTTCCCTAGCATAGCACAGTGCTACGAGGTGCTGCCTGTACGCTAGACTGGAGGGGGTTTAGAGCAAGTTCCTAATGAGCTTGTACCAGAGCAACATAAGAGAATATTTTACCTGTTTTTCTGCATCCTCAGCTCTTTGCTCTGCTTCTATCACTCTCTGTTCCAATTCTTGCATCTTCAGAGCCAGAAAAGAAGTAAGGAAGAGGGGAAAGAAAAAATAATCATCACCTGGAGATTCATTTGTTAGACTGTGAACCTTCCACTCTTTGGGTAGGTCACAGATCTTTGGCATCTGTTGGGTTAACTAGTCAGCTCTGACTGGGGAAAAAAGCCTTTGACCTCTTCCAGTCAACTGCCCCAATCTGAATTTACTGGAACTGTTTCCTCATTAGTGAGCTTCATCATTCATTACACGGGTCAAGAAAATAGTCCCAAATTCTTGACCTCATCTCTACAGTTTACATGCCATAGGCTGTTCCTGCAAGAAGCCTGTCTGCAGTTCACCATTTTTTTTTTCCTGTTTTCATTTCATCTCAAATATATATGATGGTGAATAAAAATAATCAAATCTTGGAAGTCTCACAGCAGGTTTTCTACGATGTCCCTAACCAATGAATACTTTGGTTTAGTTTCAAAAGCATCCTAGACTTGTATCTGATGAGATTATGAATATTCTTAGTTTTCCTGTGCTGCTTTTCATTTTAAAGAACTAATAGTACTTAATCTGAGCATTGCTTCTACTGAAGCATGATCCCACAAGTAAATAAATAACTTCATCATTAGTGAAATGCAGATGTGCTTGGTGTTCTTCTAACAACTTAGCAATAGAGTTTTCTCTCCCACGCTTCTGTGTTTTCATGTGTCTGTTTTTAAATAGCAATAGGATTTCGTTTGGTGCTTGCAAGGTCATCTTCCATCCTCTCCCTTATTTGAAGGGTCTCAGATTTTAGTCCATCATTATCAACTCAGTGACACTAAGTTTCAACCACTGAGCTATACTGAATTTTCAGCATTTACTAGTGTTTTACTCATGAAGGAATGAGATAGAAATAGAAATTGTGCCTCTAGCAGAAAACAGACTACAAAGGAAACTGAACTTCTCTTCTTTGATACATTTTATGGCTCTGGATAAAGCACCGGAGCCAAGAAATCAAGTTGGACATGGTAAGAACAAAATCAACACTTTTGGAAAGGGAACTTCATTCATCTTGAATTGATCACCCTGAAGACAGGTGTCAGTATTCCTGTGTTTCCATTTCCCATTCTTTAGATGGCAACAAGACTCTTTTATGTTGACCATAAGAGCAAACTGACACCTACTGAAAAACACATCAGAATTATATGCACATAGACACATCAATGATTATGTAACTAAAAAAGCCATGACAAATAAAGGAGGATGCAGAGAATGTTCTCTTAGATGAACAACTGGATTCTTCACAATGTAGGAGAGCTCCATGAAAGACTCAAGTTATTTTAAAAAGGCAGCATTGTTCTGGCTGAAAGAAAAATACCTTGTTGCCCAGCCTCAAGACAGTTTGATTTTTATTGGTAGTTGTCCTGGTTCTTGATCAGGATAAAAAGAATTAAGTATGCTGGGACCGTTCTTGATCACTAAAGAGTTATGAAACTTCTTGTGCAATCAAGATAATATGGCTAAATTCCAGGCAAATCAATTACATCCTGTCACCCTAATCCCTTCTGTAACCTTAGATGAACTTGTACTTTTCTTAACAACTTCTACTACGCTGTTGTGATTTAACAGTTCACAGTAGGACAACCCCACTGCATTTCTCATAGACACAAAATGATTACTTCACCCATCCCTTGTGTCAACTATCTCACTGGAAAATATTAAATTTTAGTACATCCATGCTTGTAAGGCTCTTTCAAATCCCTCAATGAACTAATGATAATACTTGGTATTTACATGGGTCCTTTCATTGAAGATGCTTTATAATTTGACAAATGCTACTAAGTTATTTGACCCAGTTCACATACAGAAAAATTAGTGGCAAACCAAATCCAAGCAACTCTTCTCCCAAACATTCTCTTGTATGAAGAGAGAAACAGACCCAGTTGTACAGCTATAGTTGCATGAGACAAAAGAGGCTTTTTTAAATGTTCTTTTTTATTGAATTAGTACAGAAACTGGTTAAAAGCTAGCCAGATGACCCTTCTAAAAGCTGCAAAAGATCCTTCTATCTGCCATTCAGTTAAGCTTTCCCTCTTCTGGCTGATCAGAACATGCAAAATAAAACTAAGTAGAAAAAAGTTCATGCATGTCTCAGCCTCAATTTCCTCTTGTTCTCTTCAAGAGCTCACTTGTAACCAGGTCATTGTGCTGCCAAGGCAACAGCTTGCAATGTCACTCACCAGCAGAGGAGCCAGAGTGGAAGTAACTGCCTGGTTCTAGAGACACCAGGCCCCTGTTGATGCCTGCACCAACTCTGCATCCAGGGGTTTTGCATGCCAGGGGAGTGCAGAAGGACAGCTGGGTGCTGCATGGGGCATTGCACTGGGGCACCTTGGGCATGCTGACCTGCAGCCAGGAGTGAGCCAACTAAAGCAGCACTGCTGGGCAACTGAGCCTAGGCTACTGACATGGCAGCTCATGCCATGTGAACTGGGGTTCTGGCAGTTAAACTGCTGGATTTTAAATTCTTCTTGTTCTGAACAGTGATCTAGATTATTTTGTCTAAGCGGATTTTAGGAATCTGAAGGATTTAAAGTGTAAGTATGCATTGTACTACATGAGATTTTTTTTTAATTTAGTTTTTTGAGTTAAAATAGTAAAATCTGCCTTGAAGTCCTAAAATTAGCTAAAGAGTGACTTAAAGATGGGAATCAGCTTTCCAAACTTTCAGTGAGTAGCTTCTAGGCCCCTGGGATAACCTACACAGGGAGCAAGTATCATGCCACTGTTAACATTGTTCCTTGTTTTCCCTGACAAAACAATGTTTGACTTCAAGAAAAAAAAATCCCATTGCTGCCAGTCATATCGGAGGTTCTCAGGGGCACAACAGGTTGACCACACAGTTTCAAATGGTGTCAATTTCTCAAGATTCTCCACCTTCCCTCAAAACTCTATAAGAAATGCAGTACAATTTCAAAAATCTCTATATCTCCTCATTCTCATAGATGGACCCATTTAGAATCACAGTTGCTATAGAATATGGTAAAAATCCCTGGAATTGGCATCATAAGGCATAATGCGTACATCTTCTTTGGTTCTGCATCACTGCCTGAGTAGAAGGATACAGTGTGGACAGGAACCCTAGTATACTACGGGGCCTGTAGGGAAGAGAAAGAAGTCTCTGAGGAGGTAATTGCAGAGCAGCTGGGAACCTAAGACACAAGAGACTGGCCAACAACTGTGTTCAGCAGGAACATCACATGCTTGAGCACTTGTTCTAGGGCCTCAAGTCCACCTGTGTCAGGAGAGGACATGAGCTGACCCACATTCCCTGGTGCTCTCCCCTTCCCACATGACATTCAGAATAAGGAACTGCAAGACTGGTAGCTCTTTAACCCTCTGACTGAGCCTGCCACAGTGCTGTACAGGTAGTTACAGAGTAACCCAATCACTGAACCAAGCAGATCCTTAATTTTAACAGAGAGAATGCTGCTTTGACCAAAAGGCTGGATTAATTGTCATAGGGTCCCTTCCTTGAGCAGCCCCCTAAAGCTGATTAAAATTTTGTTTTCTGCTGTGGCTCACAGACATCCCTAAAGAGACAGTTCAAGAGGTGCCTGGCAAGTCTGTTCTCCAAAAATAAAGTTGAGAGATGAGTTTCTCTGTGTTCTGGGGGTAGTCAAGAGTTAATAAAGCACATGGCTACCTCTCCTGCACTGTGCAGTCTGTGGAGTGCTGCACATCACAGTTGTCTTTACCAGACCTGCACCACATCCATACACAATTCTTATGCTCTTTTGTCTAAATCAACGTTATGACCACTTTTGATGTTCTCAAAGTTAAACAATACCTAAGGTCCACCTCTAAATCTACCTTCAAAAGATGAACAGGGTGCCAGAATTGCATCATTTCTTAAAACAGCGCGAGAGGTGGAATCAATGTCTCACATGAAGTATAAAGCATTAGTGGAAATACAATTAGACTGAAAGCAACGATAAAAATCACTCCTCTCTGAAGTAATTGTCATTTAAAAGCATCCAAAAACAACAGACAGGTATAAACACATAGAATTTACATAACCCAAAATGGAGCAAAAGTGAGTTAGAATACATCTATCATTAGGTATAACTTAAAAGCATTCAGAATAAACTGCATTCAGTCACAAAAATTTCAACTTTATTAGCAAAATGTGACTGAAAGAATTTGTATTCACTTTAACAACAGTAGTCAGAATACCTGGTGATTTTCCAACAAACAAGGCCAAGTTCTTATTTTCACTAACACCACTTTACACCACTATGGCAACATCCTCGCACCTCAAGTGGTAAGAAAAGTGAAATGACTTACTGTAAATTAGAAAGAGATCCCCACTGCAGGTAGGACTTTATTTGATGGTTCAGTATTTAGGGATTTTTGCTTTCATGTTATAATTCAGAATGAAGCAGAAGTCGCCACTGTCTCACCTTCTCAGCTAACAGCTCTCGGATCTTGCTTGCCTGCAAGCGGAATTTGAAGAGCTGGGACTCCAATGCAAGGCATCGCTTTTGCCAGTCCGTACAGCTGCCATTCTCCACTGTGAGTTCAGCCATTGTGAAGTTATTCAACCGCTTGGGATACCTTCTGTGGTGCTCTAAAAATCCTAGAGTTGAGAATGGGAAAAAAAAAAAAAAAAAAAAAACATTTTAGACTGGCAAACTTTTCATTCCTTAGGCCTAGTCTTCCTCAGTCCAGTCAACAGGACTGGCAACAAAGGTGATTTCTTCCACAAGCAGACTATGAACTGGTGCTATCCCAAGTTGTAGATATGCCCTCTGCCAGAAGTTTCTCTTCTTAATGCTGTCATAGCTAGATTGATCATATGACAGTACTCCAACTTGCACTGGTATCAAGTCAGGCAGGCAAGATGACCTTGCAAAGGTCAGAATGTGGGTAACTATGTGCAGTGAGCTTGGGAGAACTTGCCTTCATCACTGTCTCAGTGGGGAGAGAATGATGGCTCTTAGCTGATGAGTAAGGATGAACTCCAGGGAACAGTGATATCTTCCACAGATACAGCTGCATTTGGAAGAGGGTGTAAAGCCAGAAAGTGAAAGAGCAGCATGGCTGCAGGCAGCTACAGATATTCCAGATGAACATTCTCAAGCATTTAATCACACAAAAGGCAGCCATTAATGGATAACAGATAGATATTCAAATAAACTTTTACTTTCAGAGTAAATAATTTACTAGTGCATCATACTGTATATTCCACAAACAGCCATCTTGCCATCCTTGCAGCCCTGCTCAGCTTCTGCCTATGGACTAGAAGTATTTTTCCTCCTGCTTTCTTTGTACCAGTATAGTTGCAAACTCTCAAGTAAATAAAACTTTTAACATATAACTCATCCATTCATTACAAATATGAGACACCAGTGGCTTACATCATGCAGACTGTTAAGAGGATGTGACATATGAAGTAACACTGTCCACAAATTGCATCCAATTCTTGGTTCACCTCAAGAACTCCTCTTCCCATCTGAAAAAAAAACAGTGAGCTGTCCAATCAGCTCTAAGTCTCAGAATGACTTTTCAAGTCCTGCTCTCTGGAAAATGTAAGGCAATGCACATGCTGCTCAGCACTGACAGCAGAGCTGGACAGAAGGCCTCAGGAGGAGCTAGAGGTGCTCTGTGCTTTGTAAGATATTCGTCTCTGCATCTCCTTGGTGGTAAGAGGATTTATGCTCTCCTTGCCAGCCAGCTGGAATCCAGGTTTTGTCATATCATAAAATAAACCTTTCTAGCCTTGAACAGCCCCAAGTCTGGGCAGGACTCCTCTCCACCATGTTGGCATATTAGAAGCTGTTGCAATAGGACCTGCCTACGGACAGGGATAAATTGAAAAACAGAAGAAACAAAGTTACACAACAAGAACCCTGAAAGCTTGTACATTTTCTTGTTCAAACATAAGTTTATAGTAAAAACTTTTACAACACAACCATGCCTCCAATGTCATCAAGCACTGCAAAGAGTAGAAGAGAAAGCCTCGTACATTGGGAGCACTAAACACAGTTACTCAGGACACGTTCAACTAAGATTATTCTTCTATACATGTCATGTTCCTGTTCCACTCCGCAGGAACACATTTAACACTGAATTCCAGAAATAAGAGAAGGAAAGGACCTATTGGGTTGAGAGAGGGCAAATCTTTTAAAGTTAACCACAATGAAAAACCTGGAATTTTTTTTCCTATGTTTACAGCTCTTCCATATTATTTTCCAATAAATGCATTTCTAGAACTTTTTTTTTTTTTTTTTTTTTTTTTTTTTGGCAACAGGAAAATCTGAAAACTATGAACACTAAATAGATAGTATAGAATATGCAAAAAGTGAAGTCATATTAGAAACCTGATGTATTCCATGCTTCCAGTCAGACTCTGAAATAATATCAGAAGACCTTCTTATCCAACAAAAAGGCCTAGGAAGCAAAAAGCACTACAAGCCCTTATTAACACTTGCTGACTAAAAAGAAGCTTGTAGAAGAATGGAAATTCAAACTGCTGGACAAGACTACTTCTGAAAAAGTTACAAAGAAGCATACACAGAGAATCCATGCACTGAAAGCCTTTTTGCTGCTCTGTGTACAGGCCACCAAGAAAAGAAGTTGCAGCTTTTTAAACCAAAACCTACTTCAGGTTACCTGAGCATCTGCATATGTGGAGTTGCATGAAAAAAGCTAACATTTCCCACTTCCCCCAAAGTGGGGAGGCAAAAATCTCTTGAGAAAGTTCACTCATGGTAGCAGCAGAGTTGACATGAGGATGAAGAATGTAAGGGTGCTACCATGGATGTAGCAGCAGGATCATGAGGTTTATGAGGAAAGGAAGAGGAAAGAATGTGACGGGGATTTCCAAGATGCAGATAGGAAAGCATCAGTGCAGCTTTGGGACATGGAGCTCTTTTTCCTTCCTTTCCCCCTGCTGCAGCTCCATCCAATCCCTCATTTCCTCCATGTCAGCAGCAGCAGCAGGAACCGAGTATTCCTGCTCACACATGCTGCTGTGACAGATGGGCTGTCTCTTCATCAGAGACAAGTAAGCAGCTCATGGTCAACTTACCTGTTCTCAAAGTTCCTTGTCCAGAGACAGCCTGTCTCAGTCATCACTCCTGGAAAAGACATTGCACAAGGAGTCAACAGACTTGAATGCTCTACTACTGTCAGTTCCATATTGCTGACCTGTGCTATAAGTTTCTTATTTCTGTGTTTCATCCTTACCAGTCTGAGGAAGGACAATGACAAGAAGTCCATTATCTTGAACGTTTTGGACAACAGAATTATTTGAGCATTGATCTGCAGGTAGTTTTATGAGCAGTAATCATCAGCACAAGCTGCTATTATCAGTTCAAGCCCCAGGCTAAGAGTACGAGCTGGCTGCTACTCATTGCTTCAGTTGCTACCTGTCCACATTATACATGCAGCCAGCCTGCTTGGCATGGTACAATACCAGCCTCTGTGGAAGAAGGGATTCAAATAGGGATGTAGGCTTGGTTTCCTGGCCCTTTAAGTTAAGGTTTAGAGCATGCCAAAAGCTCCACATTTACTATATCTGTTCCTGTGTCCTGTGCCACTGAGAGCAGGTTTTAGTGACTACAAGCATCACATGAGTGTCTTCAGACTGAAACATCACATGCAGTGCACTTTGTTTCCTCATTTGGCTTACATTATTGTAACAGAACACAGGCAAGAAGAGCCAGAAAGCACATTCTCTATGCTCTGAACTTCATTTTTACTGCAGCTTGAACATTTCACTTTAACCAATCTCTGCAGCCATCAGACATTTTGTGAGGATGACAGACAGTGGAAGAGTGTCTAAACAAGCACTTCATTACAACAAAGAGATAGATTTCAGCTAGGAACAAACTATGTCTGAAGACAAAACTGAAGACATCGTAGACATCAAGAGCTGTAACTCCACTAAGCAGAAAAAGCTGTGGTTGTTTAATTTTCTTCCTCAGTAACTGTTTAGAAGTTTCAGATATATCTTAAAATGGGCACAGATTACGTAAGATGTGCATAATAAGGGTGCCTTTAATCAAAATGAGAAGTGGGTGAGCATTCACAAACATTATAATACCAAATGAATGTGTACAGCCTAGCAACAAGCTGTGCAACCCTACAAGAACAAACATTTGCAAAGCCAAAACAGTTATTAATTCATCAGCTTCATTAAAACGGGGAAACTCAAACTTAAAGAGACTTCTCACCTGCTCACAGGCAAGCACAATGCTTCCCTGAACTGGGGCCAAAGCAACAGGCCAAGACTTGGAAAAGAGCAATGAAGTCACTCAGCCTTACTGTCTGTACATCCGACTTCGTAGGGTGAGAATGCTTAAGATGTCCCTCTGGTCCTATCTGCTCTCCAGCACAGCTGGCTCATATTTTGCAGGTACGAGAGCTTCAAGTTTCCCCAAGTATACATAATAGTGTAAGTATACATAACACAGCAGGCCACTTAACTCAGAACAACCAGCACATAGATGAATAAAGGAAGACACGTTTTATACCTTTTAGCTACAAGCATTAGCTGTGAGTTATTTTATGTACAGGTAGCTTTGTTCAGTAATATAAATTTTTGCAGGCAATGTGCTGGGAGGTGGAAGAGGGATGGGAAACAAATAAAGAAAAATCCTAGGAAGGAAAATAAGCATTCTCCAACCAGTACCCCTACAGCTTACAGAAATAGAGAGACTTGCCTTTTCTACAACTCAGTCCAGCACATCAGTAGAATCTCTAGCCATAGTTCCTCGCTAAGCATTTAATCCGGCTATCTTTCACACACTTCACAAGAGAGTAAGATTTCAATCTCAGGTAGCGATATCAGCCATCCTTGAGCCAAAAGAAATGCGCTAGTTGTGGAAGGATCCTACAACACTAATTCTTTTTACTGGCACCTCTGTTCTGGATGTAATACTTCAGCTTTCAAATGAATTCTTTCATAGAGGCATAAAGATATTTTAGTCGTTATTCATAGAGTTTAAGTCCAAAGAGTATAGGTAGTCAACGAGCCTGATTTACTGCACAGCTTATGTCAGAGCAAAAGTAACTTCCTCAGCTAGTCCATAACTGCTGGTTGAACTAAAATACCCAGATCTAAGTCCAAGACTAGGAGAGGTGTCCCAAGTCAGTAAGACTCATTCCTTCTCACCGTAGTCAATGGCATCATATAATCCCTTTTGTAAATGAACGTAGCCATTCCCAATGCACAGGCATTTTTGCTACCGCTATTCCTGTTGTTCTAAAACCTCACCTCTCTAATGAGCCGCCTTGTAATTACCAGCATTAATGTAATCATAACTAGCTTGTATCTGTTCATTCTTGTAAAATATTGCCCTTCAGCCTAGCTAGTTTTTTTTCCTTCCTCATATTCGCCCCTTGGTATATTCATTGATATCAAAAGCTTCTCCTTAAAAACTTCATTTTGCAAGGCTAGAGATAAGGAGCTCCTCTAGTCTCCTAAAAAAAATGTACCACTCTCCTTCTGCACCTGTTCCAACTTCAGTGCACGTATTATAAGAGGTGGTTTTTGTCTTTCTCACTCCCCTTCAGGCACAGGCGACCACAACTGCAGCTGGAAGGCAGTGTGTAGTCTCACCAAAGCCTTCTGTGAAGGCAGTAATTCTCCTAGAGAATATCACACCTGATCACATTTGTATTTTTATGGCCACATTACACTAGTGGTCAACACCCACAGACAAGCCAACACTATCAGAGCACAGGAATCTGAGCTAGCTTTGCCTTCTCAAGTGCCAGATGTAAGAGTGTGGAGGGCCTCGTTACAGAGATCCTGGAATAGATTAATAAAGCACAGGTCTGCATCAGATTTCTGCAAGATCAAGGATCTCCGTACTGCAGTCTATTGCTAATTTTAACAGGCCTGTTGTTATCCTATGATCAATAGCTATATTCACATATTTTCCTCCTCTGCTGTTTCTAACTAGTGATGTCCCAGGCTTTCTGCACATTTTGTTACTACATCTAACGCATTATTTTATTTTGTGCCATTAGCGTTCACCCCATCTTTTACTACACCTCATTCAACTCTTCCAGTAAGATACCTTTCAGCAGCCCCCCTTCAGCACAGTGTCACATTTTTTTTTGTCATTTCTTTGCACACCTTATCATTGTTCTATTAATCCCCATTTCCTGAGCTTCTGCTAATAATTTTCCCAAGTGTCATTCTATCAAATATTTTCAGAAGGCCAGAGATTAGGTTTAAAGATTCTTCCCTCTAGTAAAAACCATAGTTTTTCAGAGAAAGACATCATATCACTTTGGAACGATGCTTATCACTTCACACTTATCTTCATCTGCTAAATTACAACTCTCCTTCTAACTTCCGAATTCTCAGTTACTGTTAAATACACCACTCCTCCCCACCTGGTCTCTGAAACAGAAGCAGTTCATCTGTACTTTATGAACTACAATATCAACTTTAATCTTTCAGACTGACATGAAATCCTTGCTCCTGGACACGAGAGTTCATACGATTTTTACTTATTCATTTTTGATAACTCTTAACCATCTTGATCCACTATATTTTTGGATATTATTTTCCTTCAGATATCAGTAATTTTCAAATCAGGTAGAGAATTTATACAGTTATACAAACAATATTTATGTGGTTATATAAAACTGAATCAACATTTTTTCCTCTGGCATATGAAGCCAGGAAACATACTTTCAGGTGCAGTATACTTTCTCTAGGGAGATGGGAAATAGAAAGCACCCACATTGTTCAGAAAAGCTGAGATAATCCAAACTTGGTTCTTAAATGCAGGCACCTCTTGAAGAGCAAATTCATTTTCAGTGTGCTGAGTATCAAACGACTTACAGCAAAGGCAACAGGAGCTGCTCAGTTCTTAGAATTTTGCAGGAAACAAAATCGACTGAACCAGCTGCTGAATACAGATGTAAGACTTCTAGTTCTGACATCCATATGTAAAAGTTTTGATGAACATCAGAGTCGGTTCTAATTCCAAATGCTATATCCAAAAGAAATGCAATTGTACTTACTTCGAGTGCCCACAGTGTAATCCTGATGAAGCTAAAGTCTATACCAGAAAGTAATGTTTTCTGTCTCTAAACTGGATTCAGCCCGTGTCCCAGATGTTCTGAATGCTACATTGGATCCAGCAACACTCCAGAGACTTTGTATATTTTCACATGAAAAGCCTTCCAAGAATCAAAGGTGACTGATTACAGTGAACATTTTCAGATATACGATATATACACGTGTGAAGTGTTTGCAGCTTGTTCTTTCCATGCAGACAATGAGAGAAGTAAAGCATTGTTTCCATACTGCGGACGCAGGTGCTTTGGCAGCTAAGGAAAATAGCTTCCTTGGGCTGCTATGGGGAACCCAGTGGAGAGGGAGCACAGTTTTTAGCACTTGCCGAAAAAGGGCACCAGATTCTGCCTGCACATCGGAGCCAAACTGTGGTCTGCTACTGCCTTTGTACAAAAAGGAATCGACAGAAACATGACAGAGGTAACACTGAATGGAGAGGTTTCCTCCTATGTTGCTCCCCTCGACAGGCAGCAGGCAGCGGTATGGGCATCAGGCAAAACCCAGCTCTTCGCCACCTTGTTTTCCACCTCACGGACAACTTCACCCCCATGTTTTTAACCCCGAGGCCACTGGATTTGTTCAGCCACAGACTGTTTTTCCACTCGCAACAGTGGCTTGGGATGCACGGAGAAAGCAAGGTGGCAAAATGCAGGTAGGGCTTGCTGCACACCGGGAAACGCTAGGAAAAGTGGAAAAAATAAAATCCCTCTCCGCGAGTGCAGGTGGTTTGAACAGAAGTGTCACAAGGCAGGAAGAGGGCTCACGGCTCCGGCATTCTGCCGCCGAGGTCTCGCCCTGCACACCGGGGCTTACCAGAAAGCCCGAGCAGACTGCAGGACGCAGGTATCGGTGATCCCGGGCTGCATCTCCCTCCAGAGCCGTCGTTCCTGCCCGCAGTCCCCCTCCACGCAACTGCAAGCGGGCAGCGCCGCCAGACCCGCACAGACAGACCCGCACGGACAGACCCGCACGGACAGACCCGCACGGACAGACCCGCACGGACAGACCCGCCGGACCCCCATCGCCCTCTCCCCACCCGAGGGCTGCCCGGCGGCAGCGATGGGGCCCGGGCTGCCCCTGCCCGAGCTCACCTTGCACGGCGCGGGGCTCGCTCGGGCGCGGGGCAGCGGCGGGGCCGGCGTCGGGTGCAGGCAGGTGCCCGGCGCGACTTCTGCCCCATTCAGCACTTCGCCGTTCTCCTTCGAGCGGGAGAGCCCGGCTCAGATATCAGAGCCAGCCCTCCCGAGGAGCGCAGGAACTGACATCACCCGCCGCGGGCTTTAACCCCTTCTCGGGCTCGGCGGCGGGGCAGGTGGGGCGGGCAGCCTGCCATGGTGGCCGGGGCGGACCCGGCGAGAGGAGCCGCAGCCGCGCTCAGTTCCTGACGCGACCGATCGCCCTTCCCACGGCCCTCGGGAGCTGCCGCTGAGATCGAACGCGCGGAGAGAGCGCCGGTACCGGCGGGGCATCCCGGGCCGGGCTCCCCGCGGCCGTCCCCTCGGGGCTGCCCCGGACGGACGGCCATCTTGTGCCATAGGACAACGGCAAAAGTTGCTGGAACCCACCCGGGGCAGAGCTCCTGGCGGCTGCAAGCGCCCTCCTCGGCATCTGGGATTCCCCTTGCAGTCATCTCCCTGCTTTCAAAGCCAGTGCTCCCGAACCACCCGCATCCCCGAGGCGCAGCAGTGTTCTGTGGGCGCGGTGAGCCCCCGTCTCACACCGCTGCTCTAGGCTCCGCACACAGCTGCGGCCAAGCAGCGAGCTGGCTCCGGGGCCACCGCAGCGCCTCACTGCCCTCCTCTGCTGAGTGGCCGAGACTCCAGCTGGAGCTCCTCCATGAACGGCAGGCATCCCCAGCGTGGGTCCTTGCTGGGAGAGATGAAAACCAAATGAGCATCGTGAGAGCTCTCCTGGCCTGCATGCTATCCTCCCCATGTACTTGGGCCACCTCGCACAGAATGGCACAAACACACCGCCCTGAGGCTGCAAGCATTTCTAATGAGAGCTACCAGCACACAGAATATTCTCTTCAAGGTTAGGGCCATCGCTTTGTGAGCTGCTTTACCTGTAGCATGCACTTGCATGAATATATATTGACGTATGTGAACACATATACCTGTTACATCAAGCTGGCAAACTGGCTGCTAGGGAATGCTGGTTGCTGCCTGCTGCTGCCCTCTGCCACAGGCAGCTCATTGCCTCCTCTCCCCAGACCGGCATAGCTGAACAAGATCTTCAGTGCGGTTATTTGGCTCACAGGTATTGCCTGGTCCAAAATCCGCTGTTTATTAAAGTTTTGTTGTAGACTCTTTCCTTGGTAGTGTGTTTTCTCTGGTGTCTCAGCAGAGAAACAATGGCCAGCGAATCACTTACCATGAATGAACAAAAACACTTATGTGACTATGTGATCGAAGTTTCAAAATATAACTAAAACCATTAGGTCAAGATTTAGACACTGAAGTGACTAAAGGCAGACTCTGAAATCTATGCCTCATTATCCAAACGGGTAGTCAGATTTCCAAAGACTCTGTGGACCTTGCAGTTCCCTCAAGATTGTCTCACTTAAATTTCTCCTCCGTTTCCAGTTTCATGGGATTTTGGCTGAATGCAGCTGCCCGTTCCTTTCTAGCTACTAGACAAAGCATGCATTTCTGAGCTGGTTCAGGCAGAGAGCAGAATAGCACTACCCAGAGATGGCCAGAGAGCCAAGCGGAGACAGGCAGAGGGCTGAAAAGAAACAGGCATCTGGCAAGGAGCTCTTCCATTTGGCCAGTTGAGCAGGGACAAGCAGGAATAGAAGATGAGATGGCTGCTGTGACGGTAGATTTCTCCAGCAATTTGCAGCACAAGGGACTCCTGCAATCTGTATGTTTCATGCGTGCCTGTATTAATTGTTATTCCCAGTGATTAAGGAATTGTAATAAATAACCAGAACCAATGTGACTTGAGGCTCCCTATAGATGTCTCAGAAGGGCAAAAGGTAGCTTCATGCTTCACAAAGTTTTCTCCTGAACTGAGACTGTCCAAAGACAAAATGGGAAAAGGAGTTCTTCCCTTCATCTTTCCTATACAGTTTCTGTTTTCTTTCGGCCACAGCATGCAACTGCAATTTTCCTTACTCTGAATTTTATGAAGTATTTTTTATTCTTCCTTTAAAGTTACTGGTCAAATTCTCTCCTCTGTACCAGCAAAGCCAACAGGACTGTATCACTAGCTAAAACATCTGGCCTTGTGTTTTTCCCAGGCATTGAAGCTTGACTGCCAGGACATTCCTCAGCCACTGAACTTTATACAAAGTACCTCCCCAAGAACTGCCTGCACACACCTTACTTTAACCCCTGGAGGCCCAGAACTACATCAGCACTCACAGAACCACATGCTTCAATTTCTTTAATGCAGATATTCTACAAAGCTACACTTCTTTATAACTGCTATCACTTCGATTAAATTATTTTACAAAATAATTATTTTTTTAAAATATTTTAAAATGTGCTTTCTGTTAAATAATGCAGATAGAAAAATTGTTTTAACTTCAGAGGGAGGACATCATAAGAACAGCCAGTAGTATGGCACAGTTCCCAAGGGACTTCCCTTGGCAGTTATCTTTAATATGTCTGCTCTAGTGCTCTGTCAGGTCTTTACAATGTGCAGACAAATCATTCAGCAAATAACAAAATTTACTATAAACAACTAGTGTCTTATTGACAAAAGAAATTCTCTGGCAGATCCGAGAGAACTAGCTTGGCACTATTAGGCTATTGTTATCACAACACAAGCACGGACCACTTTGTTAAGAGCACCTTATCTGAGATACCTAAATAGAAGGGCAAGAAGATACAAGAGAACAAGGTGTCAGTAGATGAGAGCAGAAAAACTGTCTCTAGTAAGCGAAGTTGTCACAGTCCTGCACATGGGAGAGAGCAAAATGTTCCAGAGACAGCACTGCTGAAAACTTACCAAAGGGGCAAGAACAACAATCAGACTCAGTCAGTGTGTGAGCTTCACTGAGG
Source organism: Numida meleagris (assembly GCF_002078875.1). Classification (NCBI taxonomy): domain Eukaryota; kingdom Metazoa; phylum Chordata; class Aves; order Galliformes; family Numididae; genus Numida; species Numida meleagris. The sequence continues at coordinate 29,383,036 of NC_034414.1, read as the reverse complement.
GCTGAGTCCTTTGGGGAAAAAACCTTGCTGAATAACAAGACAGTGCCTTGAAACTTCTGTTCGAGGTACTTGTCCCTCTCCATCAGGAACTTAGGCTTCGGACCATAGCTCTTTAAATTCCATCCATTTTAGGGACTTAAAGAAGTTGAAAATGGCCTTTGTGCTCATCCCTTGCTCTGTTTCTTGTGGGCTTGTGGTGTGCTGACAGATGCAACACAGACCTGCAAACTGTGGACTTGTTTCTCTTCTAATTAGCAAAGAAGAGCTCATGCAGCAGCAAATAAGAGTGGCAGCTGTAGATCACCACACTGCATAAGCCATTTGCTTGTGCGAGGACCCAGTGGGAGGGCCAGGAAGCCATTGCCCTCCAGTAAGTGCTATATCAGCTGGGTTTGGTTGTATTATGGTCATTTCGTCACACATGACACACAGGACACAAAGGTTCTTGTGTGTTCACACCAGATCTCCTGCTTGAGCAAGAGCATGTTTTGTATGCACAATCTTGACTGGCAGAGAGCAAAACAAATGAGAATTCCCATTATCCTCAGGGAGCTGGCCCAGGAGTAACTCCAGTGTTACTACCAGCAATAATACGTTATGCCTTTTTTCATCTCTGTATTTCTCTTGTTTCAGCCTCCAAGTATTAGATTTCATTAGGTCTTTTTCTGTTAGATTAAGAAGACATCAACTATCATATATAGTCTGTGACAGAACAAACAATCAAACAAAAATCCCAAACAAACAAAAACCCAAACAACAAACTCTTAACTTTCCTGTCTGTCTTAATACACAGACTTAAAATCTTCATTAAAAATTGTTTTCTTGTTCCTATATTCTCATAGTTTTATCTAGATGGTAGATTAGATGACTGGAACTTAAGAAAACGTGAGGCTGTTGTCAGCATGCTTTGTGTGTCCACGTCAAATTGCTGTTGCAGAGGGGAGAAGAAAAGAGGACAGCACATGAGTGTCTTCAGTCTGAGGAGGAAGAAAACAGTTGTTGCAAGTATATTTGTTTTGTGTGGTCTTTCTGCGTCGGGTATTGGCTGGTGCATAGCCCATAGAGTTCTCACATACAACAATGCTCTTTGAATCTTTTTCAGAGTCCACATGCTATAGAGTTAAATGCTGCGCTAGTGATACCATGCATGATGTATCTCATAGGAAAACTGTATCAAGCCCAGATGCTGCAACTAATCAGAGCTGGCTCAATAGCACTTAACAAAATTGACTGTTGCTGCCCCAAGGATGGGAGTCCTGAATGCTCCTGCCAGTAAAAGGAGGTGTAGAACTAAGGGGGAATGGAGATGGGATGAGATGCTGGGGAGAATCAGGCAGAGCCCTGAAAAGTTGGACCTGCTACTCCTGCAGCCCCAGTGATGTGAGGGATGGTCACAGTTCTGCTGCTGCGAAAGGGAGTACGTACCTCTTGACCTCTCCTTCCAGTAGCAGCAGCAAGTCTGCCAACCCAGGAGTTCAGTACAGGCAAAGTAGGCAGTAGTCAATGACCATTTTGCTTCTCCAGGTTTCTTGCAAAATGCCAGGCTGGTTCTGGAACCACAGTGCAAAAAGCTACATGGAGGAGAAAGGAGAAAGACTCAAACCACACTGGGAACAGAACACAGGTTTGCACTCGGGCCAAGTGATAGAAATAAAAAAACTGCTACCCTCTGACAAGCAGCAGCAGAGATGGCATTGTGGACAAACTGGTGATCTCAGCCCAATTCTTAAATATCAGCTTTCTGTGGGACACATTCACTAGGACTGAGCACTGAAGAGGCAATAGTGTGTGCCACAGGTCACTGGACAGCAGAGCTTCACTGTATTGCAAAGGCCTCCATTACTACTATGGTTGATCATAGCTCATCATCCATCCCATCACTGCAAACAGCTTGTCAGCACATTCAGACAGGATCATGGGAGATGAACTGATGTCTGAACCCAGCTAGCACTGTGAAAAAAAGTTGTTGGATGGGAAAGAGTTGGCTAGGCCAGGTAGAAGGGGTGTCCTTGTCCCCCGCCACATCCCTGTGGCAGCACTGGGTGGAAATTCCATTTCAGTATTGTTAAATCAATACCTTCTGTTAAGAGGAAAGTAAGTCCCAGCTCACTCTCCTTTTGGGTGCAGATCTGAGAACTCTGGCACAGGCAGCTGGGGCAGCTCTGTGGCCAAAGCAGGAGATACTGCACAAAGCATGACAGAGGATCCCTGCCTGTCCAAAGCCAGTTTTCTGGCTGAGAGTGGGGCAGAGAAGACACTAGTAAGAGATGGGGCTAGTCTGTGGGAAGGGTTTTGGCTGCCTTCCCAGTCTTGCACTGAAGTCAGGCCTACAGCTGCCAGATGTCAGGATGAGATGTGGAGAGGAACGTGGTTCCCCACTGTAGGACTCCTACATGCAAGAGCCTGTGTTGCTGGAACCAGCAGGTGGGCTGTTCCACAGCAAGTGCAGGAGGGAGGCTACATTTTCTGGAAAGGTTTTTGGCTCCTTTCCTGGTCTCACACCGGAGCCAGGCACACAGCTCCCAGATGTTTGTGATCTCTGCTCTGGGATCTTTCAGGCTTGTCAAAGAGTTGTGTAAAGGGAGGAAATATTTCACTCCTATGCAGAGGGTGGATATGCCAAGAGCCCCCATGGAGGTCCCTCCGCCTACTTCTCCCAGGAGGGGTCACCCACAGGTGAGCAGCCTTGGAAAAGGCTTCATCTCTCTGCAGGCAACATCTCCAGACAAAGCGCTCTGACAGCAGCAGTTGCTGAGCCTCCCTGGCATGGCACTACTCCTGACAGTTTCCATGGTGATTCACAAAAACAGCAGAAAAGCACTGATTTCTTTTGGAAGGCAAATAATAGGATATGATAGTGCTTGTGGCTGCGGAGGAGGAGACAACTCTGCTTTTATGCTGTTTACTGAGTTCTTCAGGGTCAATCCCACCAAATTGGCAGGAAAATCATTGCTGTTCCATTCCCAAAGGGTGAGTAGCAGCTCAAAGCAATAATTTCCGCTTACAAGCTGCCATAGACAGGTTCAAATGATGTTGCAAACTGGTTTTTATTTATAGCGTTGGCAAATAAGGTCAGCAGGCACCTTGACCAAGCAGTACTTGATAGTACTTTGGCTGGAGGGGGTTAGTAGGAAGTGCTGATGCAGCATGCAAGCACAGACACAGGTATAACATGCAGAGAAAACACATGCACCGCCTTCTCTTCTGTCATGTCTGTAAGTACATGGACAGAATCTCAAACCTGTCATCTTGGTCATAGGGATGAATTATCCATGTGGAAAAAACAAATCCATAGTAATTACAGCACAGTGTCATTTCACCACGGCTTTACCCACTGCCCCGAAGCTCTTACCATGTCCTCTCTCCATTACAAAAGCAGCAAGTGTTATTCAACACACTCTTCCCCATGCAGTCTGGAGGTGTGTGCCTGCTTGATACCCACACATTCTCTTCCACACAGCAGCTGCCAAACAGCACAGCCTCCAGGCAGAAATGACATGGAGGAAACGGTGGAGGAGTGGCTTTTCTGATCTGCATTGTTTTTGTGATGCAGTTGAAGATTTCCAGAAAATTCTAGGAGGATAGTAGTGGTGAAATTGATAAAGGATAAGATGGCTTTCGATCACAGCTAACAAGTGTGTTAAAAAGTAAATCTAATTTTGTGTGCCTCCACCTCTGGGGAAAATGTTCTTGGTTCAATTTCAGAAGTGCAGGGAAATTCAAGGGTTGGGAACCTCTGAAAACAGGCCTCATGGTGCCTGCAACAGGGTGACCAGAAAAAAAGGGCCAGTTTTGAATATTTCCTACCAATAAGCACCCACTGGCAGGCTCAGAGGTTGGTCCAGATCATTCCACTCGCCTGAGGTAAAACTCCTGGTAAGAAAAGTCCGCCATCTTGGACGTAGATTTCAGCAGCGCTCGGATCTCACTGTCTGGCTGCAGCCGTACAAATGACTCCTGCTCACTTCCTCACGCTGTGCTTCCTTGTCCAGAGCCACGCCAGCCTGCAGATGAGCTTCTGGAGAGCAGGTCACTGTGCAGCCTCTCCCTCTGTCAGTGGGCTTCCCTCACCTCAGCCCCAGCTGAAGGTACACTCGTGCCCTCAGAAACCTGCGCCGGGCCACAGAACAGTATCTAATTAAAACGGCACGAGCAGCTCCAACACAAAACTGAGCTAGGACCTTCTGCAAAGGACATCACGGGGTAGTTTTTAATTATTTGTTTAATTAGTATTAATTGCACACAGCAGGAGAACAGAGCTCGGTCTGCAGTGCCCAGTCAGCTGGCAAGCACAAGCTCTGGCCGCTCTGGGAACTCCTGCCAAGGGCAGTGCAGGAGGGATTTGTGCACTCTGCTGCTGTGATGGAAGCGACAGCGGGTGAATGAAATTCAGGGGATTTTCTTCTGGAGCAGAGAGAGGCAACGGTATCTGTTTAATTGCATAATGTGCGCTGTGCTACAAGCGTATCATACAACAGTACAGTAACCCGGAGAAAACTCAGCTCCCTTCGGACGTTCAGCGCTGCCTGAGGACCGCCGCCCCTCGACGCGCGCAGCCCGCCCGGCCCCGGCGGCAGCTGCTCGCGCCGCGCTGCCCGCAAGCTGCGTGCTCTGGCGCCACCTGCTGGCTGGAGGCGGCTCTGCGGGAGGATAGGGGCCGGGCGGGAGTCGGGGTGGGACTGAGAGTATTAAATCTTTTTGGACAGATTTCGCGGCGCGAAGCTCTGTGGTACCCTCATTCGACACTGAAAGGTTACAGCGTGCGACGTTTAACTGGATCCCATTCAGTGCTTTTATAAGCCATGAAACCTTCGTTGAGCTGCACTTCCTTTGTTTTGCCCTCCTCCACCGGCCTGAACCTCACAGTTACAGATAAGAGAGCCAAAATTCAAAGCCTGGTGTTTCCATACAAGATTCTTGTCTCCTCTTGGCCTTGATTGTTTTCTCATGTGGACAAATAACACTAGAGTGTTTACCATTTTTTTTTTTAATTTTCCCAAAGATTATTTGGGAAAGACACCATAGAAATTAGATGCCTTATATAAAAACTTCTAAAAATTAAGATCTTTAGCAAAACTCTGCTGGAGCAAAATTATAATGTGATTCTTCTAGTGAGAAAAGTAGTGCCATCATTACCACAAGAAAGAGTTGCTTTTACTTTTGAATCTGAGAGAGATTTTCTGCCCAGATTTCTAGATATAACTTCCCTCTGCAGAAATACAGCAGTGCAGAGTACTATATCCAGATCTCCATAGGCTTTGCCTGAAATCAGTGCCCACAGTTTACCATCTGGGCTTTGATTTACTAGATCTATATTTAAGGTAAGCCTGCTGTCATTAAAAAAATATTCTGAATGGTAGGCATGCAGGCAAAAAAGGAGAGAAGAATCAGCATTCATTTTCCTGAACAGGACCAGGCAAAATCCTCCAGGGGTTTGTGACTGGGCCATATCTCTCAACCGCTGCAGAGGAGACAGTAGGTTTTGGATAGGAGCAGCCGTACTCATCTTGCAAGCTCATATTCATCCCTCCCAGAGACCAACATATCCGGGAACTGTCCTGATTTTCCAGTAGAGCTGTTTACTCTGTTATCATAAAATTGATCACAGATGGTACTTTTGATGCTGGCAGGTTGGAAAAAAATAATCTCTTGGCTTATATTCTGAGCACATTTGATCTGGACTCACCGACTGGAGTTGTGGCTGCTCATCATCTTGTCACTGGTAGAGAAACACTTTCCTGACTGCAGCTAAATTTTGGGCCAGTATGAACTTTTTAAATTAAATAGCAAACTTGAACCTTAAATAGTTACACTTTGCCCTTGCTGTTTGGTTCTCTTGCATACCAAAGACTTAGCTCTTAGCAACATGAAATCCCATCCTAATTAGCTTCTGTTTAACAATACCACTTTGTACCATGCTCAGAATGCCAAACTCCTTCCATTCTGGGGCTTTAGAAGAGGAGAATATTTCATTTCAAGCCTGATGCAGTTCAAGACTCTTTCTACAATTTTTTGAAGTTTAAAGTAGTCCTGATGTTAAACCTCAACCACTCTGTATGAGTAAAAATCACACGCAAGAAATGAGACTTCTAACCAGACATAGTCCAGTATAAGAACACAAATGAGAAGTTCTAGAATATTCAGCTCAAGAGAATAACATGTATTATTTACTCTCTGAGGAGGCAGTGAATATTATGAAATAGAACAACTCTCACATGTACAAGTAAGCCATCCTTTGCATTTGAACCAACACTTCCACCACTTCCCAAAGCTTCAGAACAAAAGGTACCTCTGTTTAAGACAAGTCTTCAGAAATAAGTAAAGTCTTGGCCCATATAATCCTATATCTCAAAGAGTTACAGTTTCTTGTCTCCCTGTGAGATGACAAAATTTCCACCATCAGTTGTGGAACTGCTTATTTGGTCTGTTGATAAAAGGTGTTCATGAAAGTATAAGCAAACGCACAAGTATTGAAGGGAAGAATTGTCAGATCTTATATTGAACCATTGAAAACATTGGCATGACAGTGTGACCGTCTGAATGTATAGGGCTGTTTTTCTTTAATGCCCGCCATTTCTTTTTTAAGGCCTAGAGAAATCACTTCTAGAAAGCCTCAAGAGCCATATACCTCCCTAGAATAAAAAATAAACAAGATGACATGTGAAGATCTGCCCACCATAAATGCCAATATTTAATGATGATAGTGCACACATACCTTTTTGTATTTGGTATTATGCTACAATATGTATTTTCCTCATCTTACAGGAAGGTGTCTGCTTTCCAGGAAAGTCTCTTATTTGCAGCTATCTGAAGATACAGAGAGTGACAAGGCAGGGCTGCCTTTCTTTTCATCCTTTCAAGAAAACTATTTGCAATCTATTGCACTTGCTATCCTTGAAACTTTGACCTAAATTCCAACCCAAAAATCCATTCCCCCAGACAACGTTATTCATAATTATGAAGATCCTATGCTGACCTCAGATAGGTCTATTTGCTTTGAGTTTTTTTATTCTGTGATTACACAGATTTCTGTCATTTTCTGTGTATTGTGAAATTGTGCAACCAACATGTCACATTCTTTAAAATGAGGGGTTTTGTGTAATAAAGTAAATAAAAGAACACTTTGAAATGTCTTTGATGCCTATTTTAAAGGAGAAACTCCACTATCATACGACACATTCCTATCACTGTAGGTAAGCATAAAGAAAAAAAAAAGCTCAAAACTCTTTGCTAAGATAAACTAAGATAAACTTAAGGTAGCAAGTTTGAGTGGATATTCAAGTCACTGAAAGTTGGCATGATCTTAGTCTCGAAATATAATATCCAGCGAATCTTTATTTTTTAGATTTTTCTGCAGTGACTGCAATTTGTTGGGATAGTTCCAGTGTGTTTTGTCTTTCATACTCAATGGCATGAAAACTGCAGATACGAATCACGCATCAGTGGAACCTTTGACCTCTTGCTCTGGGTGGATGACAGACAGCTGTGGAGAGCCACTAAATTCAACTCAAATGACAGAGCTAAAAGGACTGTGTGTGTAGCCAGGTCTGGGCTCTGAGTAAAGGCCAGCTGGTGGAGGTTGCTTGCAGATAAGACTGTTGGAAATTATCCAGTGTCACAGAGAAGCCTGTATTAGTTCCTGTGACAGTTTCCATTTGTTACTCTGCTTAGCAATTTGTACTTTTTTCACATTATTATTTTTGGATACCCAGAAATCAGCATGGAGAAATGTCTGTTCTGAGGCTACGAGAAGAGCTTTTTGCTGATTTTTCTCTTTCCCTCTGTCATCCAGCAGGTGGGAGGAGATCAACACAGATAGTGAAATGTAGGGCTGCTGAATGGATTGTTTCCCAGGGATACCTGGTTTCCTTGTGCACAACTCCTGTGGGCAGATCCAGTTGCCCGAATTTTCATACAACTATCCACCAGCCTCAGGGAACATAACAGCACCATTTTTTATTCTCTTGGAAAGAAAGGATTTGGGTATTACAGTGTTAATATGAATTAATAACAACAAAGAGACCCTACTTTTGCCATACCAACATCCCAGCAATACCTACACTTAGGAACTGTCTGTTGATCTTTCAGGACTGGTGTAAGCAGATAGGATATCAACTCATCTATCTGCATCTTTTCACTAGCTGTTTTCCACATTGGTTTTAGATGTTTCTAAATTTATTTCTGTAAGCATAACATCCTGGGACATCTTCTTGGGGGGAAGCGAGGGACAGCATAGTCTAACTATGGAAGAAGGACTTGTGAATTCTTAATATAATTGTGTTTTATTTATGCTGCAGGGATGTTTGCAGATAAGTAACAGCTAAGTGTTCACAGAATCGTAAGCACATAAATGTTTTATAGCCAGTGCAATATAGTTAGTAGTGACAATTCAAATCTGGAATCATGCTGAACAAATAATTCATTTGGGGAAGATATGCTATATCCAAGGGCTGCACTGAAAGTAATGCTTCCTATTTTATTATGTTGTCCTATGATATCAGAGGCAGATGTTGGTGGTACAGCAGTAAAGGTTTGCAGCAGAAATGCTAAGTCACGGCTTGAACGAGTGATTGAGCACCTGGTGGGAAGGCAGGGCCAACCCAGGGGAGCTCAGGTGCATGCAGTGTACCTGAGTGACCAGAAGGGCTGGAGCCAGGATCCATCCCTTCCCAGGCTGCATTTGAGGGTTGGCAGTGGAGGTGAGGGTATCTCACTGGAGGTTCTTGCATGCCTGAGGTCTTCTGAAGGTAAGTAGCTTTGTTCCTGTAACAATGGCTGCTGCATTTGAGAAAACCCTCACTTGCTGCAGCCTAGGACCTTGTTGCTCTGCCATCATTGCCGTGCTTTCTATTCTGTTACAATGTTTGAACTTTCCCACAAGCATTCTGTTACATTTTGTTGCTGTGTGACAAATGACAGCAGAGGGCTGGTCTGACAAACTAGTATTTGCTATCAAAGTGCATGTGAAGCAAAGGTGCCTCACTGAATTTCTCTATTTGGAAAAAATGGCATCCATTGGCATTCACTGACACTTGATGAATATTTATGGAGTCCAAACAGTGGATTTCCACACTTAATGGTGGCTGGTGCATTTCAGGTGAATTTCACTGGTGACAGTGAAGCAGAAAAACAAACCATCTTCTGATTGGCCATGTGTAGCTGTCACACCAAAAAATGAAGAATGTCCTGATCAGCTCATCCACGTGAGTTGGTGGATTATGACCAGGGAACTGTGTATGGAGCTGAATATCAATTTCCAGCATTGGAAATGATGCTGGCAATGTTGGAATATTGCAGAGTTTGCATCAGCTTGGTCCTGTGTAGGCTCTCAAGGGAACAGAAAGAACACCCTATACAAGTTTGTTAGGACCTATTTAATCAATACAAGGCTGAAGGTAACAGCTCCTGGATCACATTGTTACTGGTGAGGAGGAGTGGTGTCACTGCTATGAGTTGGAGTCAAAACAGCAGTCCGTGGGGTGGTGATATGTGACATCTCCTTCAATGGAAAAAGTTCAAGATGCAGCTCTCAGTGATTGAAGTGATGAGCACTGTCTTTTGGGATAGGAGAGGGGTGATCCTGTTGGACTTCCTGGAAACCAAACAAACCATCAACTCCAACTGCTTCATCATGACACTGGCTAAGCTGAAGGCTCAAGCATCCAGAGTCAGGCCAGAGAAGAACCTTTCTCTTGCAACATGATAATGCCAGGCCACGGAGAGCACTGCCAGTCTTGGCTGTATTGTCCTGCCATACTCATCTATAGTTCATATTTGGTGTTCTCTGATTTCCAGCTATTCAGGCCGATGAAGGATGGATTGTGTGGGTAAAGTTTTCCCAGAGGCAATGCCATCATAGCAGCTATGAAACAAGATTGCCTCTGCTGGTGCAAATTTTTGAGTGTGGCATGCAGGCCCTTGTTCATCACTTGTGAAAATGCACAGCTAATGGTGGTGGCTATATTGAAAAATAGTGTTTTGTAGCTGAGAATTTGCTCTATCAAACAGTGTTACTTTGCTCTTTGTATCTATTGTAGTTTCCATGGAAATGAATAAGAGGCATTACTTTTGGAGTGAGCTATGTACTTCGTACTCCCATCAGAATAGATGGTTTGTAGCTGAGCTTATACCTAAGAGACTGGCAAATAGAGCATCCTTAGTTGCTTGCATCTGTATAGATGTCCCTTAAGAAAAAAAGCCTACTGAAAATACAGCTGACTCCAGAAGTATCTTATATGCTGATGTCATCTTTGGCTGTGCTGAACTATGGTTGAATATTTCTCTCTAATAGCATGCCCACTGTTACAACAAAACATCAAATGTTTTTGAATTGAGAAGCAATTATGACTTTTTGCTGAAGCACTATTCAGTACTGGTACTTTTATTCTCAAATTCCCCTTCTATTAACTTGTATTTTTTCTTTGGAAGGATATAAAAAAGGCAAATTAGCTTCTGTTTACAAAGACGATTATGCAAAAACCTCTGGCAGCATTGGGTGGCATAGGAGTGATAGAGGTCAAATTGTGAAATGAGTGATATTTACTCATTTAACCTGTTTAGGATCTCTTATGCAGTTAGGCAGGGTGTTGTGAGACAGGCATTATCTAGTTTGACCATCAGAGTGGGATTAGTTTCTCTGTAGTCAAGCAACTGGTCTGAACTTCTCATCTGGCACTACCTATCATCAGTGGAGAAAGGAGAACTTGTTCCATTTGCTTAGGATTGGATGAGTCCATCCAGAATCATCCACCTCTCATTGAGTATACAGGCAGTTACAGGAGTTGGAGGGCAGCAGGTCACAATATTCTTGTAGGCAAATGACTTTTATAACTGGGGAGACAAAAAATACATACAGATCTTTGCTTGAGTTTCACCTTACTTAATCTATTTTTATGCTTACTTCACTGAGGTTGGTTTCTCATTATCAACATTAGTTATACAAGCTGTAAATGAAATTTTTGTAGGATTATTGATTGGGATTGTTTGGTATCTGAAGCATAATTTCTGGTCTCTATTAGAATTGCAGTTCTCAAAAAGTAAAGTTTTAAAATCACTGTACTGGACATTGTTGAGCTAGCATTTGTAGGCAGTGTAGAAATATCTGATATTTATTACAGTATGACAGGGTCTCATTAATACGTCTTCTGAAAATGTCTTGAACTAAATCTTTGGGGTAGGCACTTAGTTAATCCCATTACATTCTTTACAAGCAGCTTCCTTAAAAACTTCCGAAAATTCTAACTTACTCGTTAGACAGTATGATCATTGCTATGCAGTCTGTACTGGGGGTGACGCCTATTGACAAGAAGCTTTGTTATATTAGATATAGATGAATATTTGATAATGTAATTACTTATTCATTGTATCTTAGAAGCAGAAAGTCTTTTTCATGTGACTCTTCCTAGTCATCAAATGATTTGGGACCGTTTGGCTCCTACTCCACCTGACCTACTGACATCTGTTGGGATCATGTGTTTGTTGTGGGACTACTACTGGGGCAGTGACAACATCTAAAAGGAAAAGAAGGGAAGGAGAAAGCTACCTTTTCAAAAAGAAAAATAATCTCCTTGATTATCAATTTGATGCATTATTTTATCATATAAATGTATACAGGTTAGGTGGCTACTCATCCAGGCCTCTGGGTCTTCTTTCCAGTTCTTTGCGATGAGCTTCTGACAAACTTCTATGCCCTTGAGGCAATCTGCTTGAATGGGGGAACTATTCACATGCAACACATTCTGAAAGAGGCAAAACAGAAATAACATAATCTCCATGTTGAGTGTGGAAATTATCCTCAATGAGAAATGCAAAAGGACTCTATTTCTAGTGAAACTGTTCTGTGACTCATCCTTGTCACAAAGGTAAAAGAAAGGAGGTGCTCTTAACGCAAATACACTGTAGTAGCACAAAACTAGAAGTATTTATTGCTAAGAAGAAAATTAATTTAATCAACATTCTGAAAGCTGCTGAAGTGATTTATATATATAATCTCTTGATTTAGTTTCACTCCAAGGAGAGAGAGTGAAAGAGGAACATGAGAAGGAGGCAGAACGTGGCTTTATGTTAATATATAGTGATTACTTATTTTAGAATTATTAATAACTGAGAACCACGTGCTCTTGAATGTACTAAATAATATCAAAGCATAAAGTACCACTGGGGGAAAGGGATCTCTCAGATGCCATCGAATTAAATTAGAGAGCAGGATGAGGTACTCCATAAATGCATCAAAGCCAAGGAAGAGAAGCTCGGACAGAAAAATATGAAAGATAACTCTTTATAAATAGCTTCCAGTTACTAGATGAAAAGAAAGAAGTGCCTCAATTTCATAAGCATAATAGAGTGTAACATTGTTTAAAATTCCATCCTGGGTTAATGTGTGAAGTGAAGAAGTAGTTAGAAAATAAAAAGCCTACATACCAAATGGATAAAATGGGAATTATATATTAATATAAATTAGAAGTTATACAATGTAAAAATAGAAAAAGACAACAGAGAAAAATCATTGTCTGGCAGGGCTTAAGACAAGAAAATGAGTTAAGAGTATTTTAAGAGTAAAAGAAGTCCTAACAAGGGTACATACAGTTGCTGGATGGCAATGATAAAATGATAATGTTGCAGAAAATACAAAAATATTCAATAAGTATTTCTGTTCTCCATTTGGAAAGAATAAAATGATGCACTTATATCACATGGGCTGATGAAAATTTTTCCACTCCATTAGTGACCAGAAGGAATGTAAAGTATGTACTGGGGGTAAATATTTTAAAGTCAGCAGGTCTGGATAGCTCACAGAGGAATACTAATAGAGCTTATTTAAGTGATTTCTAGCCTGCTGATATTGATATTTAATAAATTCTGTAGTAGGGAGATGATCTTAGAACAGGAGAGGAGTATTTTTTCTGTTCCAATATTAAAAAATGACGAAGTCAATAATCACAGAAGATATGTGCCAGCAAGATTAGCAGCAGTTCAGAGGGAAAAATTATTAGCTGATAGAGATCGTCTGACAAAGAACAAGAAAATTTAAGGATATTTTTTTTCCAGCAACAGAATAATCTTGAATAGGAAAATGTCAAGAATTAGCATTAACATTCTTGCCCAGGTAAGGATAATGACTAGGGCGCTCGTAAAGTGCTTTCTAGCCCCGTCTTCTGTGGTCCCACGGTGAAATAACATGGTTACCAACAAAGTCCTCACTTGATAGGAGTGAATGTATGTAGGCAGTGCTGGATCTTTGTACCCTATTTCTCCCATTCATTGAGAGAAACATAGGACAATAGGATTGTTTAAGCATAGACAAAGCAATCCAGCCAAGTTTGCCTACTGGACATAAAGCAAAACAGAGTAAAGCCATGCTTAACCGTACTTCACAGAAGTCATGGAAGTAATATTAAAAAGAGTTTTAGCTTCAGTTTTATTCAACATTTTACTCATTGCCTTAATATATACATATGTATACATATATAAAAACTCCCTGCTGATGAAATACGCAGATATTATAAAGCCTGGTGAAATGGTGATGATGAGGGGAAAGCATTTCTATAAAGCAGGCTCAATCGCTTGACAGATCAGACATGTTGGAATAAAAAGCCTCTTTCTACAGCCAAATGCAAAGTTATGCATGTGGGAATCAGATAGGAGGGTAGGAGGTGTGTAATCAGAAACTCTACCCTGGAAAACAGCAGTCTGAAAGGGATCAGGGTCATAAGGAGCAGTTTCACTCCAGCAAGATACTGTGGTGAAAAGGGTGAAATCAATCCATGCATGCATAAACAGGGGAATGGTGAGTAAAAATATGCTTTATTTTGCCTTTGTTGTACTGGTGAGACTAATCATATGGAGGATATTTATTTTCAAAGGCTGCTGAAAAACTGGGGAAGGTGCAGAAGGACCTTTGCTATTATTCAAGATCTAAAGAAATTGCCTTGCTATAAATAAACAAAACTAAAAAATGCAGTGCTCAACATATCTGACTAATTGAAAAGGAGATGCCTTGATTTATGGCTTGATTAATGAATTGGTACAGTTGGAGGAGTAAAACACAAGCAGGAAAGGCCTCCGAGCAGAGTAAATCTTAGTGAGGACTTAGTGCAGGAATTATAAAGCCAGACAAATTCAAATGAAGAATGAGATAGAAAATGATTAACTACCAGAAAAAGCTCACGTGGTGAATTCTTCATCTCCAAATGTCTTTCTATCAAGATTAGATATCTTCCTTATCAGCTGACAGTCAAATACAAATTGTCAAGCATGATTTACAGTGTTTAATACTGGAATATCTCCATGAAAATTAATGGCCTATGATATCTAAGAGGTCATTGTAGGTGGTACTGATCTCTGGAATCCATTATGCTGCAGGAGAGCTATATATTTATTATTATGTTTACATCAATACGCTGTAGCTAAAGATACAAATTTCTCACATTCTGCCCTTAAAGTACTGTCATCTAATGATGACAAGTTGAATCAAGCTTGTAAGGTAACCAGTGAAAGAAACTGGAGGACTGTAAAGGTCCCTGAGTTTTCTCTTTGTTTTGGTATTCCTGTAGATGGCCACTTCACCAGATGGATGGCTATTATACATGTAAAATAGACGTTGCAGAGTGACTACCTTTTTCCTTCCTTGCTCTGTCTAGAAACTTCTTTCTTTAGCAGTGACATGCACCAATGGCAGGTAAATAACATGGCCTCCTGCATGCATCATATTAACAAAAACAGCCAAAGTATTTATGAAAGGCATGAATGGAAGTTGAGATGCAGAAAACAACACAACAGTGTGTCACTGGACGCAAAATGATCAACGTTATTTAGATGTTTGAACATGGGAACCTTATTTGCCAGAGTGTTATTTGATATTTGGATCACCAAAATGAATAATCATGAATTGCTGCAAAGATGGTTCTGAGAATCCATGCAGTAGCGACCTGCGTATCTGGGTGCCTAAATACTTCTACGATTCAAGTGCCTGAAAACTTTCATCTTCCAAATCTCTTAGGAGGCCTTCATGGCTTGAGGGCAAAGCATGGATACTGCTGATATTGTGCAGCCATTCCAAATAACAGTTTAGGGAAGAAACTGAAGAATCTCCTCACTAATGGAACTTAAAAGGAAATTCAGGCAATGCAGAATGGAGAACGGGAGAGGAGATAACTTACCTTTATAGTAGACAGCTTATCTGACAGATTTAGCTTCCTCTCTTGCTGCTTCGGCCCTATTTGTGAACAGCTTTCATTCATCTCAGATGTTTTTGTTATTCTACAGGCTAAGAGCTTCTGAATGTTCTTGAGCATCTCCTTGTGAGTATTTGGTACATGAAAGTAAAGAGTCAAACTGTGATTCTTTGTTCTGAATTATTTTTGTGTTTCTTTGACTCATCCACTTTCCACATCATTTCAGATCTCAGAGGAACACTTTTTCTGTTTCATTCATACAGATTAATTGCTCCCAACCTTCTTTGTTGACCTTTTTTTATATTGTAATCCTTGTATTTTTCCATCATTCCCCCTCTCGCCCCAGCCTGTCCACTCCCCTCCTCTTCCTGGTTTATTATTATTACTTGACTAATTTTTTAGAATTGTACTGTAATTACTCAGAGCGGGCACTTGTCATTTTACTGTTGTGCAGAGCACTTTGCAAACATGTCGTGTTGTATAAATAAGAATTACAGCTACAGAAATACTTAGTCTCTCAACCATTTTGCAGTATAATGCGTACCAGAGGCACTCTATGAAATAGAATTATTTATTATAATTATCCCATCTCTGGTACTGACATTCAAAAGTATTTTAGGTGAATCACGCTCCTCTATTCTCTGTCTCATTTTTTTTGCTAGCTCAGAGTTGCAAGATATGCTGGGGAAGTGATAGCATTGGGTTGCTTCTAGACACTCTAGAAATCTTTCAAATATAGCACCTCCTTTCTTTTCTTGCTTTCTACTGGTATATCTCAAAGCCTTCAAGTAAGGAAATGAGTTTTCTGTTTTACAGCTGGGGAAACAAACACAGAGGTGAATCCAGGGCCTTGGGTAGACCTGAAGCATGTCTGTGAGAACAGACCAAGTCTCCAGTGCTCCCGTCTCCTGGCAATTTTACTGGGCAATGCTTTCCCACAAAATAAGTTGTTGAATCGAGTATGACTGTGTGTGTCCAGTGTTACAGGGTGATTTGTTCTTCTCCAAAGCAATGTTTGCAATTTGTTAAACCTGGGAAAAAATGGGAAATAGAGATGCCTCCAAACCCTTCTGGATCTGTAATTTCCACATACGTGGTATTTAATTTTCTTCTGCCCAGTAATGAAGCCAAAATAGAAACCATAAGGGATTCTTTTATTTATTTTTCCTAAAAAGGCAAATTACCAGAATCTTACTTTGCTAGGCATCATACCCTGATGCACCTTGCCTGCTGCTGGTTCTGCAGCTCTCTGCTGCCTTGTCCTGGCTGGCTACTCAGTCCACCTGAAAGTAAGGGTGCTGGCAGCAGTGGAGGATACCAGCACTGAGCAATTTATCTGTCAGTCCAAAGAGATGGTCCCTAAACAGTGCCTCAGAGGAAACTCAACAGCTTTGATGGCTTCTGTGGAAGAAGTTCTGCTGGAACATTCCTTCCCATGCACATCTTGAATTGGAGCACTCTAACTTTTCTAAGCAGGCTACCTGGACAGGAGGGGTCCTACTTCAGTCCCTTTGTAAGTCATGGACTTTGTCAGGAGTGGTGAATAAATATGGTGTTAATGCCTGAAGTCAGAAAAAGAACACAAATGTGCTTTCATAGGGCTGGCCTACAGATTAAAACAAGCCCAGACACAAGCAAAATAAAGAGGAGATGAGCCCATTGGATGAGGAAATCTCTACTTTGAAGGGCTCATGTTTACTCTTTCTTCAATGGAAGTGTGAAGATAGTGAAAATCGATGGTTTATGGCTTTTTCTACCCTCACCAAGAGGACAGAGGAAGCAATTTCCATGTTAGTGCATTAAGACCTGTGCAAGCAACGTGAAAATAAAATAGGTTACTCTGCTCTGAAACAGCATGTGACTTGTGGTAGTCTTCCAAAAGTACTTCCTATTCCTGTTTGGAGAACATGCGGCAACATAATGACTGGGGACCCTTAGAAAAAGAGGAAAAAGAAAAGGAGAAATGAGTTCCTTCTTCTATTTATTTGTAAGTGTCAGGACTGTTCCTTGTTCCTCAGTTTTCTGACAGAGAAGACCATTTTGAATGTACATCTGTGGGGGATTTATTAAATAAACACAGAGCATCTCCTGTCTCTTCTATATACTCAGAGAGATGAAATTCTCAATTCCCAGTTGCAGGATGTCCTCAGGAATGCAGGAGAGGAGAAAAAAAAAAAAAAAGTAAGGGCAATTTCATGAGCCAGGTGGCTAAGCCCTGCTCTGGAAAGCTGGATTCCCATCCTCCATTAGATCTTAAGTAATGCCAGACAAGTTGCCGGACTGAACTGGAAGAAAAAGGGGAGTTCCTAATTTCCCAGGTGCTCCTTTTTCAGAAGGGATGAGAGCTCACAAATGAAATGTAAATATAAGAAGCCATATGAAGCAAAAATCTCTGGGGGGAAGAGATGAGACAAGTCTCAAATTTATGATTCCTTTTGACTGTGATGTGTCTGGGCTTCAAACCTCAGTCTGCAGAGTGAGATCTGATTTCACTGGGGATGACTGTGCTCACAGCAGTATTTGTGATGCACTCAGACACTGCTGTAATGACCGCATTAAGAGTCCCTGAAGAAATAAGTCATCCTTTTCTTCAATCTGACAACTTTACCATAAATAAAACACAATTTAGAGTGAGCGAATAGGCTCTGCCAGACCAGGGCGGGTGAGTGAGGAACAAGCCTGAGTATGTCTGCATTGTATTCTTGGTGTGCCTGGATACAAGAGCGTGATACTAAGCAGATACGACTATGCCACTTTTTGGGATGTTTATATACAGTCAGGTGTGATACTGCACCAAATGAATAAATGCTTCCAGAACTGGTGTGATGCAGAGACATCTAAGTTGGGTCTGGACTCACATATGGAGGAATTAGGTCTGGTGCTGTGTATTACCTCTGTTTCTCCAGATAAAGTCAAGGTGCTCATGACATGGCTGTAAGACCACTAATAGGGCCAGCTGCATCTCTGCTGCTGGTTTATAGGTGGCTGCAGAGGTGCCGAGGCATCTGTAGGTCACCACAAATTTCCATCTCGGAGCCAGCTTCCTGCACGCACCTGGGTGTTCTGCAGAGAGCAGTGCTTGCTCCTAGTTGGGCCTCAAGGAGCACACGACAAGTGGGCAATTCTGGGGACTCTCATGCTTCTAGGCTCCTCTTACTCCCTCTTTCACCATTTTATAATCTCAGCTCCATTAGCTTTTCTTTTCCAGTACTAGCTCAGGCTAGAAGAAGGGAAGCTGGATGGAGAAACAATAGCTTTTCTGGACCAACAAACATAGGCAGGGGCCTGACCAGCCCAAGAGGCTCTGCACTGCCCCAGGTGCTCTCTGGCTGTCTCCTTCCTGCCTGTTCCTCAGCACGAAGCAGCTCTAGTCTCCATTCCCTTCACTCCTGCTTTACCACCTCCTCCTTCCTTCCTCCTCACTCTTGGAGCCCTCTCCTTCCTCCTCACCTCCTTCTTCCCTGCTTACTGTGACCCGGGAGAAGAATTCAGATTTATATGTTTCCTACACATGCTTCTCATTTATTCTGGTCTGTCTCTGGCTGTTGTTTTCTCCTTCTCATAGGTGAGTATCTCTTAGCTCTCATCTTCCTTTCTCTTTGACCTTTCCTCTGCTCCTCGTAAGGCATTCTCTCCTCTCATGCTGTGAAATGTTCGTGCTGCCTCACGCTGTGAAATGATCTCTCTCACGCTCTCTCTCTGGCACAATGCTCAGCACTTTCTGAAGGATGCTATTTCACAGTAAATACATGAGCACAGCATCTGACTGCTGTCCTCTGCATCTGTCTGATCAAATATAGTATTTTAAAGATGCTTCTACGACATTAGAGATGCCTTATCTGTCTTAGCATTTTCCTTCACAGCTCTGTTGAAATATACATCAAACAGTTTATTTCTTAAGCCAGTGTGAGATCACCAGCACATGCAGTGCCACCCTAGCTGGCACAGCTTGGCTAGGTAGGGCTGGCTGCATTATTCTCTATTTCCCCTTTAAAACGCTCCATCTTTCTGACACTCCAGCTCTCGCAGAGAGACTGTGTGGTCAGGTGACGCTCTGACAGGCGCTTTGCTGCAGTGTGGCATCCTCGGAGCAGCCACAGCGCTTTGCACACAGCATGTGGGCCCTGGGAGCACTGGGACCAGGACGGGGCCATGCAGAACCTGTGGCCCTGCGGCACCAGCCTGTGGCCAGACTTCTTGAGAGCCCCTTCCTGTGAGTGCCTCAGGCCTGCACCGCTCTGGTGCTGCCTCATCACCGCGACTGTTTATTATTGATCTCTGAACCGCTGAATCATTAAACAGAGGTCATGAAAACATCCTTATTCTGCTGAAAACATGAGCTCATCCTTCCTGGTATTGCAGGGGGCAGAGGAGAGCAGGAGACCTGGGCTCTGGGAGAAAGAAAGTGTGGGCTGCAGCACTGACCCGGGCAGAGTGCTCAGAGACAAGGTGGCCAAAACACAGGGCCAAAAACCAGGCTGCTTCCCATCCCAGCTGCATTACTGGAGGTAGCCTCTTACCCCAGGACACAATGAGTTCTCTCTGTAAAGTAACAGACAGAAATATCTTTCCCTTCTGGAAGAAGGTACCATGTTAAGCCACTGCAGCCCTCTCAAGTGGAGGCACGTGGCTGTGTCACCCGTGCTGTCCTAGGGCACCGAGATGTTAGCTCCTCAGCTCTGGCTCAAGGTTATGGCCTCCTGGTTTCTAACCCTAGAGAAAGGTACTCTACTCTCCCGTGTTCTCATGCTGCAGAAGAGTTAATGCAAACTGAGAGAGGAATTTAATCTGCCCTAATATTTATGCCTTAAATTTATTTTCTTATGCTCCTTCTTTGGGCCATTTTTTGAATCTAGAGAGATCCTTCTGGGTGAAAAAACACTTCTTGCAGAGATTATGTTTCACTCTTGACCAGCTAAGCTACAGACAAATATTTCCTCTGACAGCGGTGTTAGCCGTCCCTCCGCTCCCGGCTCCAGCAGCAGGAGGTGCGTGCTGTGCCCCAAGGCCACCCGGGCTCTGTGGGCACGGATTCCTTCAGAAGGGTAAATACGAAGGATCGCACAGCAGGTACCGCGTACCCGCAGAGCAACCGCTCGGGAGGGCTCCCGGGGGGCTCGAAAGACGGGTGCCGCGGCACGCACTCACCGCGCCGTGCGGGGAACTCCGGCCCCGGACCCCGCAGCCCCTCCACGGTGCGGGGGGGACGGGAGGCGGTGCGAGGCAGTTGGGAAAGAGTTAAGGGAAGGTGGCGGGGAAGGCCGGCTGTCGGAAGCGAGCATGTGCAGATTGCAACCGCATCCACACTACGGGCGAGTGTCACGGGCGCGCTTCGCCTCTCGCCGCCGCCGGTCGCAGGGCACCCATGGACCCCGGTGAGGCGAGGGCCCGCGGCGGGGCGGGGGGGGGCTCGGCCGCCGCCCGGCACCTGCCCGGGACGCGCCCCGGCGCCCGGCGGCCTCCTCGCTGCCGGAGATGCGCCGCCCGGGGCGGAGGGCGGACGCCCGGCGCTACCGCTTTCGGTTTGGCTGCGGGGGCCGCCTGCACCGCCGGGCCTCGGCGGCGCTTCCCGCTCGGCGGGCGGCCGTGGGGAACCGGGCGGGCGTCGGTCTCGGGCAGACAAAGGCGGCGGCGGCGGGGCCCGCAGTCGCCCCCTCCCGGGTGCGGCCGCGGGGAGCCGCCACCCCGAGCGCCGCCGCCGCTGGCAGGGGTTGCGGAGCGCCGGGAGGGCGGAGGGAGGTGGCGGTGCGGGGGCGCGGCGGGAGTTGGGGAGCGCGGTCGGAGGGGATGTGGAGGCTGGGGCTGCTTTTCTTCTGAGATGTGACGTGTTTTGAGCGAAGCGAGGTGTTGTGAAATATCCCGGTTGTATTGTTTTCAGTAACTCTTTCTGCTGGGAAAGGACAAATCAATGTCCAGCAGCCCGGTGTTTGCAGGACAGGACGGCGGGATGGGGGCCGACATCCCCCTCATTGACTCCTCTGCAGTCCCGGGGACCGCTCGTACTGCGGTGCCGGGAGGTCAGGAACCCGGATATCAGCACCGCTGAAACGATGGATCCTTCTGCCGCTGCTTTTACGTTTAAATCGGTCTCAGGATGTTTGTTCTTGTTCCATTTTTGGTATGGAAAAACATCCAGAGCAGCTAAATTTTTGCGAAATGGAAAATGTGCTTCTTCCTGCCCATCCCCTGCAGTAGGGTTCGGAGTGCTGTCCCCCGGTTTTGCGGCGCGGGGACGCAGCGGGGATCGCCCTCCCCTCATCCCCTCGCCGTCGGCTTGTGCGCTACGCGGGGCTTCCCGGGGAGCTCCGCATCGCCGGCCCGGGGGGAACACCGACGTGCCAAGTCCCCCTAATCATGCAGCGCAGGCAATGCACCTCTGTTAGATGAAATGCTTGGTATTGTTCTCTGGTGTCTTGTACTTGGCAGGTTTGTTCCAATTCCCTCCTAATTCCCAGGAAGAGCGGTATCTCAGGGGCTGGGGGATATTTGCAGGTGAGGTTCCACACTGGAGCCTTGTGCTAGGATTTGCAAAGGGACCGGATTGCCCAGAGCATTGCTCGTGGGAACACCGATGCATCAACACAGGAGCTGCATCAGCTGAGAACAGGGCTCGCTGCTGCCTGGGGCTAAATAGAAAGCCCTGAAAAGATGAAATGTCCATAGAACTGCTAGGAAACAGCAAAAGAGGAGTGACTGAGATGCGGGTGTGAGCCTCTGTGGCCACTTCCTCAGGTGCTGGGGAAGGCAGTGCAGGAGGCCTGCCCACAGGGCACCTCCGTGCTCATGGTGCACCCCGAGGGCTCCCATACTGTGGTGTCCCACTGTACACAGGGTTTTCTGTGCCTGCGAGGCACGGTGTCCTGCTGCAGAGCAGGAGGCTGGGGCAGCTTCGTCAGGGGAGGTCTGGCTTTGGGGCTCTGGGTACTGGGCCCCAGGGCAGGCTGCAGGACGAGACCAGGGGCTGCAAGTGAGTCGTGGGCAGTGGTGGATGAGGGCTGAGAGCAGCGTAGGGCTCTGCATATAGGTATGGAACAGTGCCTGGCCATGGGGCTCTGCAGTTCTACTGGTAGTGTTATAGCATGAGGTAAAGATGAACTTAACCTTGAAGTGAGGTTTTGTGTAGTGGGGTAAGGGTACTTTGAGTGAGGTGGTGGACCCGGTGGTGTTTGGAGCCTTCAGATTGAGGTACCCTTTTACAGTTTATACTTCAGCATCTCGGGGAAGTCCTAAGGAGTGCAGATGCAGAATCCCCTTGGCCTTTTAATTTGTTAGTCTGCTTATTCCTTCACATCAAGAGAGTGAGTTGTGCTGTGGTGTCCTGGAGGTATGCACATCACCCATCCGTTTAGGTATGGTGTTGGCTGCACCCAGTTCTCACGCTACAGGGCTGTGGGTGGTCCCTGTGCTGAGCAGGAAGGATGTTCCCTCTCAGTGCCCAATTGACACCAGTCTGCGGTTCTTGCCTTCCTCTGGAGCATCAGTGATGAGCCAGGTGAGGTTGATTGCACTGGGAGGTCTGAGGAGTTGGGAGAGGAGGTGATGGCCTCACCAAGAGCCAGCACAGGGGTTTCTGCTCATGGAAGATGAAGGAGGAACACCTGGGAGAGAGTCCAGAGAAGAGAAGCCCAATGCAGTGGTATGAAGGAGACCTGATGCGAGTTGCGGAATAAATGGGAAATTTTGTTGTTGGCATTTGTGCCTTGGGGCCTTTTTTTTCTGGGTTGCCTTTAAGAAATGTCGTGTTTAAGGAAATGAAATCAAGTTTCTTTGTTTGTTTGTTTGTTTTGTTTCTTAGTTTTGTGGATTTTTTTCCCCTAGTCTCAGGCTGCCTGCTATTGCATGGTAAAAGAAGAGAGCTACCAACATGACTAATTAAAGGGCAGCAGTGTTTCATTCCCCTGGGCTAATTATTCTGTAGAAAATGGGTCAATTACTTGGATAAATTGTTTGCCAGCAGGAGGCAGGAAAAGGCCCTGCTCCTATCCTCCCAGTAGAGCGCTGCCCACCTCCAGGTGAAGGCTTTGGAGAGTTGCTGGAGCCCAGGGTGGTCAGATGCTTTGTGCAGACCGGGCCGGGAGTGGAAGTGTCTCACATTGTACAGCAGAAATAGCGCGTCCTCACATTTCTGTGTCAACACGTGAAACAGGAGCATCCAGATGGCATCTGAACTCTTTGTGAAAGGAGCATGAAGGCAGCCAGAACGAGGCTAGGGAAGGCTTTGGCTCTCTGGACAGATGACCGACATCTCTGCCCATTTCTGGTTACTCAGAGCTCTGCGTTCCTGGTGGTAAATGGTGCTCCCAATAAGGTCTGTTGTGAGACAGAACCTGGGCACTTCTTGGGCTGGTTAAAACAAAGCTGAAGGGCATCTATCTGCAGGTGTATACCGTTCTTTTACATGTCCCCATAGGCTAAGTTAAAGTTCATCTGCTTTACAAGCTTGTTTGTAGGCATATCTGAATGAGATCGCCTTTCATTTATGAGTTCAGAGGAGTCTAATTAGTATAAAAGAGAGTTGCATTTTGTTACCTTTGTTTTGCTCTAGATTTTTATTTGTGCCAGCACACAAGTTTGCCACAACCTTATCTCAACCCCCTCCGCCCTCGCAGGCTTCTGTCAAAGCTGGATAAGATTACAGAGAGAATCTTCTCTACCACAAATGTGTGCTGTCTTGCTTTCATTGCATAAGATCCGAGCATTAGGAGTCACTGGATAAGTGCCGATAGCACGAACAGCAAAGCAGGGAGGGCTCCTTCCCAGCTGTCCTGTGCTCAGGTGCGCTGGTGCTGAGCCTGCACGGGGGCTGCTGCCAGGCACCGTACTGTGCTGGTTTCCTTAGCTCATGTGGGTGATGATGAGGTATTTCTGAAGGGGGAAGCTCTCTCCTGGTATGGACAGCTGTGACACAGCGTGCTCCCAAGTGCCTGCTGGGTTTGCTGTTTTCCTTGGTTTGTTTTCACCCAGAATATATGCTCGGGAGATGGTCAGACTCATCCAGCTCCATCAGCTTAATCTTGACTAAGAACTTTTGGCTGAACTGCATCCATACGCAGCTCTAGGTGGGGTGGATTCTCGCTGCGTTCGGCAGTGTGCCTGTTGGCAGAGGTGGGTGTTGTGCAGCCCACAGGATGCTCTTCAGCCGACGTGTACTCCTCAGATCTTGTATTGGCTGAGGCTCACGGTAAGGATGTTTCCCGTATGTCCTAGGAGAGTAATGATTTCTTTTTGTGATGCCTGGTGTTTTCAAAACGTGCGTATGGTTTCCACTAGCAGCGTGATAGGTGCCATGTGATTGGGTTTATTTTGATCCAGCAGGTCTTTTCAAGGCAGGTCTCTTTATTAAGCTTTTAATTGGTTGTGGACTTGCACAAGAGCCACAGGATGTAGGGCAGAGTTTATAAAATTGCTCTAATGTCTATTAGCAAGAGAGGAGCTGCGGTGAAGGTAAGATAATGACTTGTTAGCAGTATAGAGCGTGGCTGTCCTTGCTTGGGGTTTTCCATTGCTGGTTAATACTTTGCCATGGGGATGAGATACTGGGTTTCCAAAGCTTCACCTTTGGTCACTTGAGCTGACAGAGACTATGTGCCGTATGCAGTGCTCCTGAAGACAGAAGTGCATATATGAAGTAGACAGTTTATGTTTTATTGGTGTATAACTTGTGGATGTGCAAAAGGTCTATCTCTAGGGTTCAAGTTCTTTTTTGAGCTGATTATACCCTTTTGGAAACAATGCCTAGTTTTGATATTTGTATTATGAGGTATTACTGCTCGCTGTAAAGACAGCTAAAAGCTCAATTCTTTTGTAGATTAGCTAGAGTGTAGTTATGTTTTCAAAGAGCAGGTCGATAGGTACATGTTCTTTTCTAAAAATGCCATGTGTGCCCATGTTCTGACTTACCGCTGCTTTTCATAGTAGGAGCTCCAGGAGCCGCAGCAGCGCTTGGTACTCCAGCTTCAGGTTGGGCTATGTACCGTGGAGTGGGGGGAAGGTTAGGTTTTGTTTTCTTTTTTCTTTTCCTGGATAGAGAAAGTATCAGATTCTCATGATCGAACTGTAATTTGCATGGTGTGAGATTGTCCAGTCCTTGTTTCCCCAACAACGTCATGACAGTGATTAGAATTTGCTACGCTTTGGACCAGGGCTTAGCAATGTGTGGAGTACTAAAAAAGCTGTAACACCAGTTACACTGTAACACCAGTGCCTCCATCTGAAGCGTCCATCTTTCATCTGAAAATCTTTCTGTTCTTAATGAATTTTGGTGCCTCTCTGTGAGGCTGGGATTATTAGTGTCATTTTGAAGACAAGTAGATAAAATAAAATGCTTGTATAGACACACTCTGAAAGCCACTTAAATTCAGGAGTAAAATTCAGGAATATTAATGCTTCAACCTGCTTTTGAGCTATTATCTTGTCCTTTCTCTTTTGCCAGAAAAGAGGCTAAAGGCATTAATTTTGGTAGAATTTTGGTAGCTCGTTTTTTTTCTTCTTCATTTTTTTTTAAATTGGGTTAGGAAGCATGAAAGTGAGACATTATTATGCAACGTCTCTAAGTGTGCATGTGATACTTGAAAAATGGTAATCAGATAAATTGCTAAGCAACTGTACCCTGCCTTCGGTTACCAAAAAGCCAGTGACTTTGCTTTCATGATGTAACGTGCTCTGTACTTCTCCATGAAGCACGTGTAGGTGGAGTTCTGTGAGAGTTGCTCCTTTTTAACTCCCCTCCTGCTTGACTGCCATATTGTGAGGTCAGGTTTGACTGTGGTTTTACATAAATGTATTCACAGAACCTGAAAGCAACAGAACAAATGGTAGATGAGCTGTTCAAAATAATGAAGTGCATGGAAGTGTATATATAAGGAAACAGCCATTCTCTCCCACAGGCCTTCACCAGCTTGTAGAGAGCAGGCCATAGCTCATCCCTGGGAACGTGAGAGGTAAGAAAATGGGCAAGAGATTGATGTTAAAAGGCACATGGCAGGGAAATGTGGCAAGCTGTGGGAAACCTTGAACACCCACAGTGACCCATTTGCCCCAAAGTGTTGCAAGCCGCAGTAATGCACAAGAACCCGTGTCTAGAGCCAGCTGGTTTGTTCTCATTGCCTTAGCAGGGTGGGAATGGGAGGTTCATCAGCAGTGAAGTGTGCATGGAGAAACAGTAAGTGGGACTCTGATAATATAAGGCAGATCTAGGGGATTTTGTTTGAAAGCTGACTACCTGACAGTTTGCAGAATCTGTCTTAAAAATCCTGCATGATAACAGCAGCGACAACGAAATAGACTCTGTTTATTCTAAAATTCTGCTGCTTGTCGATAACCAGCCATAGCAGCATTTGCAGCTCCTGTGGCTGCGCAGAGCACTTGCCCAAGGCTCTCCAGTGCTCACTGGTGGCGGTGCTTTTAGGAGCAATCTGAGATTGGAGGCCTCCCAGAAGATACAGTGGGTTTACGTGGAGGTATTTTGGAAAGGATGCTCCTGACCTTGGAGATACTTTGTTTCTTTGCAGGTGGCTGAAAGCTACTGTTTGTATTACAGAGTTTTGCGACCTTGTTGCTGTGCTCCTCTTCCAGCCCGGTACTCATCTCACCCAAAAGCGCAGCCCTGCGGCCTGCCTTTGGGAGGGAGCACCATGTTCAGTGCTATAAGTGCCTGGAGTTCAGGGATCCCAGAGCCTGACTGCTCCATGTACAGCGTGGAAACCCCAACCAAACAGCAGGGGGAAGGGCATGCTGGGGTTCGGTTGGGTGATGTCTGCATCGCCTTCCATGGAGGTCTTGCCAGGATGGGGTACGTTGCTGAGAAGGCAGATGTTTGCTTTCTGCTTCACCCACTGAGTCCAGGTGCTGCTCAGGGGCTTCTCTGTTGGTGGAACAGTTCTGTTTTATCGCCAAGTAGTGGCATGGACGTGAGCTTTCTTCTCTGGTGCACTTTGCAAATCATGAAAAGATGTAAGCAAACAGGTGAAGGAATGCACAAGTAGCCACTTGGCAGCCAGGAATTTCATTTCCATCCAGTTCTCACTGGATGAGTGCTGCTCCTTCACTTACTGAAGTGCAGCCTCCGCCTGCTGGCCCTGGCATCTGAGAAGAGCCCAAGTCCCACCTAGCAGTGGGCTTCACATTGTAATTCTTTTTTTTTTTTTTTTTTTTAATGGCCACACCACTGCTGAATATTTGTTGTAGTTGTTGATTTTTGCTAATACAAACATTACACCTTTTTAATCATTAGCATTTCAGAACAAGAAGTTTACTTATCATTTATGTGACCTTTTCTGACCAGCCAAAGTGCCATGAACTCCAAGGTCAAGCCTTTATCTTCAGCGCTGCCTCTCTGCTCTCGTGTTACGACACAGTCTTTGCTAACAAAGAGTTCCTTCTTCTTTCGAGTGTAGATACATGTGAAACTAAAGCTATGGTTTCTCAAGCATTTTGAGCTCGTAGAAATGAAGGCGGCTTTTTTGTTTGCTTTTCTTATTGAAAAAAAGGAAATTCTTCCTGCTGGGTGGAGGCCCAAGTGCCAGATCTGGGAGGTGATATGCCCGAGAACAGAGAGGTTTTGGGGAGCAGTGTTCAGATAGATAACACATCCCTTGGTCGGAGTCTCTGTGACACTGTGTGGGCAGCCGTACGCTGGTGCCAGGGAAAGGGCTGAGCAGTGCAGCAAGGTGCAGGACAGGACTGCGCTGTCCCATTGTTGTCCCCCTGCCAGGAGAACTTCTCAGCCCTGCTCTGTCCCTCACTCCCATGCCAAACCTTTGAGTCAGCATGGAGCGCTCACACCGAGATATATGGAACTCATCTGGCAATAAATATCCCCTTTCGAAAATGTTGCACTTTGTTTTTTTCCAGGGTGTGCCCAGCCTTGTGGCAAACAGTGGGTGTATGTGTTTATTAACTGGGTTTGGAGATGGGAAGCAAAACAGGTGACCCAGAGCACAGCTCCTGGTTTAAAAGCAGTGGTGTGTTTTCTGGTGTTCAGGTTTGTGCCTTGAAGGAGTCAAGAGTGTTACAGCTGCTTATTTTGTATCATTTTGTTCTTCACTCTTTTACAAAACAAATTATAGTCAAATAGATCTGCCTACGTAAAGAGTTCTCAGTGTTCTTTAAAATGCATTTCTAGGAAATACTTTTTAAAATTTTGTATGCAAGCCTCTGATAAATAGCTTAGTAGAAACCTATACTCAACTGTATCAAAATGCATACAATGAGAATAGCATACGTGTGAATAACTTACCGGAACATCAAGTTTAGAGCAATTTAAATGAGAGCTAATAAACTACAGCCATTCTTTCCAATGTGACGTATAAATACCTGGCTGTTAAAATAGCAGCTATTTCTCATGGTAAGAGAGGCTCCAAAGCAGATGCTAACGTCAGCGCGTGTGCAGGAGGTGCTCAGTGTGTCTCTATAATACCCATGTTACATTGATTTAATTAGTGGTTTTATGCTATTTATCACTCCGCTAATCTTGGTGGGAAGGTTTTGTTGGGGGAGGATTAGTTATTTAATCTGCATTTTTTATCGGAATGTTTTTGTAGTTCAGTGTTATCTAAAGGAAAATAGTGCATTTCCTCAGTTGTTGTTTGTATTGTGTTTGTTTGTTTTTAGGAGAAAATGTTTCTCTTGAATTACTGATGGATTTAGGCGCCCAAAATTTTAGATTCATTGGGATGTGATAAATGTTTATAATATCTAAAGGGAGGTGGGATGCAGATGGATGAGGCCAGGCTCTTCTTGGTGGTGTGTAGCGATAGGACAAGGAGAATAGCCTAAAACTTGTACATAGGAAGCTCTGTACTAAGATGTGGAAGAACTTTTTTATGGTAAGGGTGACAGAGCACTGGAACAGGCTGCCCAGAAAGGTTGTGGAGTCTCCTTCTGCGGAGTTATTCATGACCCATCTGAACACCTACCTGTGCGACCCATTGTAGGGTATCTGCTTTATCAGGGGGTTGGACTCGATGATCTCCTGAGGTCCCTTCCAACCTCTGCAGTGCTGTGATAATGTAAAGATCCTGTTTGTTACGCAGTCTGGCACGTAGGTGTTCTTGCTCTGTAACTTCATCACATGCCATTAATCTAGAAAATTGCTGCATGTAGACAAGCCCTCAGAGCATGAGATCTGTGAGACTGAAGCGGGTACGTGCTGGATATTTTTGTGTTGGAACTGGCACCTCAATGTGTGACTTCTGCGCGAAGCAGCACTGTGGCATCCTGAGCGTCAGTGCCTGAGAAGGGGAGGGCAGTTCAGGCACACGGCTCTGCTCACAGCCTGAGCCTGATGTGCGGGCAAGTGGAAGCCTCCTCACCAGGGCAGGGGGAAACAGGCTAGGGGCTGAAAAGGGCCTGCCTGTGTGAAGGTGTGGAGCAGAAAAGGGAGGGGAAGGAATGTGTGGTCGGAGGAGAGGTAGGGAGGCAGTGTTAGGAGGAGGATTGGGATAAAGTCAGCAGCTTATTTAAAAATAAATCAACAAATAAAAAATGGCTGATGGGTGGAAAAAAATCAGAGTAAACCCTTTCTGGTAGATCCTCCGAGGGTTAACTGAGGCCTCATCTGAGACTTCAGTGGTGAGGAACCTTTGGTCGCTGGCTCTAGAGCCATGCTCCCTGTGTTTGCCATGGCAGGGATCCAGAAGGACAGTGCAGAGCAGAGGGACCCAGCCCAGCCTGGGGAGCAGCTGCCAGCAGCCAGCCTGGGACTGGGGTAGGGGCAGCACTCACTTGCACTTGGAAGAAGTCGGCCCTCCACACAGCTGAGTGCCAGAGCTGAGATACTTATGTTGCTCGTTGGGTGTTGAAAGCTTCTCTGACACTGTGCCACATTAACATTAACCTGTGCTGCTTTGCTTTATGAAGGCTGCCTGGTTGCCACTCTAGCTGCTGGTCGCACGCTCCTGGCTCGAAGACGGCAGGTGTCTGAAGCGGCTCGGACCTGCGGGGACAGCCTGGCCCCACCACGGATGCTGTGAACCAGGAGCTGGCCAAAGTGGGAGAGCTGCCGTATCCCTTCCGACAGGTAGGGGTGGGGGGTAGAGGGCAGGAGTGGGCTCGCAGTGCAGAGAGCTCTGGTGAGTGCAGAGGTGGCTGCGTGGTGGAAGCAGATGTGTACAGCGGGTGAGTGGCGGGCAGGAGGTGAAATTATTTCCACCAGTTCAACCTGGAGATTGCTTTCTGGAAGTGTAAGGTTGCTGTTTGCATGCATTGACCTTGGTTTCTGTCTGCTTCGTGTCACGCTGTTCTGATCACTCATAATTTATATTGCCAAGCTTAATCCAGCATTATTATCACTTTAAAACTTCACCCACAGATAGCCTGGGGTAGTCACAGCAATCAGGACAGTGGAGCAGTGCCTGAGCTAAAGGAGAGCAGTAGGTAAGGAGCAAGGGCTGCTCTCTGCACAGGTGTGAGTCAAATGATGCAGAGTCTATTCCTAGCCCTGATCAGCTCTGCACCTGATTCACCAATGTGCTACTCTGCTGATTGCAGGCTCCTCTTGCATGCACCTATTGCAGCCTGATACACTTGCACAGAGTAAAATACTATCAATGCAGAAAGATTTTGTATTCGAGCAAAGATTTGCATTGATCCTGGTGGACAGGCTAAGCATCATGGGACCTCAGCCACAGTCCATGGATCCTGCAGCATTCTCTGAGCACTCTGCAGCACAGTGCCCTAGCAGGAGGCAAAGCACAGGCACTCTGGTGCAGCTTGCAGCAGTTTAGCCTACAGCACTGTTTTCTGGATTGTGGCTGAGGCCCTCATGGTAGGTCCTGCACAGTACCTCTTCTCTGACTGGGAACTCACTTTGGGTTTTCCATGTGTAGCACCTACATGTTCAGATTCATGTAGCACCTTCCTCCCAGCCTGCCCTCTGTTTCAGGGGTCTCATGGCCCTCTCCTAGTGGTGGTGTCCAAGGGATCCCAAGTGGTGCTGTCTCAGTCTCGCAGGTAGCCTTGCTTGATCCCTGCCCCCCTCTGGGAATGGGAAGAAGTCCTGGACATCTACTGAAGAAAAGCAGTGGGCTGAATGATGGCAATGGAAGCAGTGTGGGTAAGCAGGATCAGCAACTGCTCCAGGCTCTGGGTGTGATCTTGCTGCTAGTTGTGCAGCTGAACACAAGCCTTCAGTTGGTCAGAATGTCATCTCCTGAGCATCAAGGCTCAGGCCAGTGCTGCAAGGTTATGACAAAGCAAGAGTCAGCAGCTTCCCAGGAAGGTTGCTGCTGCTGGACTGAGCCTTGGAGTGTGCCCAGTCATTCTGTCAGTGATGCAGCCATGGGTTCTTCTGGAGAAAGCTGCATCTGGCAAGCACCCTGCTGTATGGTACTACTGCTGTGAGCAGAGCAAATGCTGCTTATCACCTGCCCTCAAGAGCCATCAAAGGAGGCGCAGACGTCTCCTGTTACTGTTAAAACAAAAACCGAGTGCTGTGTGGGCACAAGAAAACAGATCCATTGGCAGCAGAACAAGACTATGAATATTTAATTCCTCCAGTGCCTCCTGTATGTGCCATCCACTTGGGCTGCTCAGGATGCTGTCTGCCAGAGATGCAGACAGATCTGCTCCCAGAGCCATGGGGACACCACTCTACAGACTGCATCTCTGCTCTACTGAGGCTGCCCTCCTCCAGGAACCTGTTACATGCACTGTTGTGACATCCCTGAGGACTCAGAAGTAACCTTTGCTCATTCTGTAAGCTGTTGGTAGGAACTCCTGTAACACCAATGGAACTGGGATGTGCCTGGCGATAGCAGCCTGGAATGTCTGTGGGGGGGGCAATGAGGTAGGATCTGGAAGGAAGCACTGATAGCTCCAGCTCTTTTTGTGACAGGTAGGGGGCAGTACCTTTGGTGTGGTTGCACCTTGTTTTTTGTAAGAGAATTTGTACGTTAGGTTGTTTTTATCTCTGTCCTACTGAGAAACCAGACTGTCATCTGCTGAAAGTCCTCTGAGCACAGCTGGGCTTTTCTTTAATTACCAAGTACCTTAGTATAGAAGAGGGTGCTTACCTGCTGTTTGGGAACCTCTGAAAAATACATTGCTTTTCTCAGTTCATTTACTAGTGGGTATTTGCTCCATAATGACTGGAAAACTTGTCGGCAGCTGAAGCTGAGAGATGCCAAGGACTTAAGGAACTACAGAGGCTAAATTCTGTTCTGATTCTTCCATGAACTGCTGTGAGATCATGGGAGAGGTGCGCTGGGAGGTCAGAGAGAGCTTTGCTGAAGGTTTTTTTCAAAGGCTGTTCCTCAGTACAAAATACACATACTTAGATACAGGGGAGAATTTACTCCCTTCTGACTTGTTAGTATGAAGATTCCATCAGCCATTTCACATGCCTGCTGCAGAATGCACACCAGATTTCAGACTTTTGAGTATTATTCCCCATTTTTCTTCTGCGTCTTCCAGATTTGCTCTTGGCTATCAGGCTTTTGCTGACAGATTTAGACTCTTAGTGTGGGAAAAGCTACCTCTAACCAGCAACTTCTGCAGAAATGATTATCTTCTTCAGCAAGAGTTCAACCCTTGTGTTCGCAGCTGTCTACCAATGTCATCTACCTTGATTTTAGAGCAGTTCAGATGTTCTTTTGGATGTGGTGCTCGGGGACATGATTTAGTGTTGGGTTGTTAGAGCAGTATTGTTAGGTTGCGGTTGGACTTGATGATCTTGAAGGTCCTTTCCAACCTGAGCAATTCTATGATTCTATGATTCTTCCACAAAAGTGAGCTCTGAGGAAAGAAACTGGATATTTCAGTCAAGGGAAGACACTGTAGCTCACATCCAGAACAGTTTTCAGCTTCCAGTTTAAGCCATCTCACTGAATTTGCCCTAAGAGTCACTCACCTCTGGAGCTGTCCTAGTCCAGAAGCTGAGGGAAGTTGTAGGTGGGAAACAAAGGTGAAATTCCAGCATGGGTTTGGAGAGTGGTTTTTGAAAGAAGTGGAGTAAGTGTTCTGATGGAAGTCTGCCGGGCTGGGTGGAGAGGTGGGACCTTCTCACAGGGCAGCTCTGAGGGAAGAAAGCATTCTTCCTGAAGCAGGCAAAAAGTGTTTGTCTTCCTGTGGTCTGGATAGAAGTGTGGAGATTGGAAGGATACTTTTTTTTTTTTTTTTTAAATCAGATAAGGAAGTAGACAAACAGAGCAGGAGGTGGATTTGTGGTTTCCATAGTGATGTAACTGTGGAAGCTTTTGCATGCTGAGTTTTGCCTCACTGTAATCACACTTGAAGGCTACGAGTATTCAACTCTTCTGCCAGGGAAATGTAAATGTACAAACGCAGAAGTGGGGAAAAATGTAACTGCATTGCCAGGAATACATGGATGTTGGGAAGCGTGCTTCTGTCATGGCTTGTTTCTCCTTTATCTGTTGTTCTGTGCTAAATCAACACACGTGATAGTAGTGTGATAATATCATGGTTCTTGCTGTACCAGTCTGTGATATGCTGACTTGTGTCCTTAGCTTTCTTCTCATCTGTACACACACACATTCCACAGCGCTGATAGCTGTCGCTCTGTTCGCCCACACCAATTTCAAACAGGCACTGATTGAGAAACATATACCAGACTCTCAGCATACCAACGGATCAGAGCACCACCCTCTGCAGCCTGGGCGGAGGTACTTCATGCTGCTCCTAACCATCACCTCAGCTGTTCCTGCGGGCTGTGGAAATGAACTGCATGTGACATTAAATTGTGGTTTATTTGGGAATTTTTGAAGTGTTTTAATAGTAAAAAAATATATATGACATTTTGGGGATTTCTTTACATTTGGGGAGAGACGGCATTGACTGTAAGTGGCTGAATTTGAGAGCATTCAAAAAGAAGCTGGGGTGCAGAATTTTTCAGCATCTCAGCTGATGGATTATCAGCAGGTCGTAGAGGCAGATAAAATAACATATTTGAGTGCAAATGTTAGATGTACATGTCTGACAACTAGACAAACACCAATCCTGCATACCCATCTGCATAGACTAGTCTTCATGAGTCACAGGCATCTGTGCCCCCTCTGCTTCCTCTTTTAATGGCCCCTGAAAAAAGTCCCTTACCTTGGGTATTTGTTTTGCTTGTCTGATGGATGTAGTGGGTCATCTATTCTCTTTATAGGCAGGAATGTTAATTATTTTCAGAAGGCTAACTAGGTTGCTAATGAGAAGCTCTACTACAGTAATATTTCCTTTAATTACTCACACTTAAGTGCTATACAGAAGAGAAGAAGCTTATTGAACACACTGTTAAATGTGAATGTGTGAATCTGCTCAGAGATGCACCTCCAGGCTCCCTGGAAAAAATGCCTTGGTGAACTCCAGCATCCACGTGACACAGATGACTGAGCAGACAAGGGCGGTGCTGGAGCCTCCCGGTCCTGCAGCCTTTCTGACTCCATCTGGATTCGGTGCTGCTGCAAATGGCTGGCTGCAGTTGCTCTCTGTGTTCCAGTGGTGCTGGATGGCTTTAGGCAGTGTCAGTAACCAATTGTGCAATCTGCCAAACCAATATGTAGCTGAATGCAGCTCTTGCCCCACATAGTTGAGCCTAATTAGACAGGTGGCAACCAGAGCTATGTGGAGGTGGAGTGATTCATCCATGGCTATGTCTCAGAGCACTGTGATCCTCAGCAAAACAAGGTTTCATGAGTCCTTTGTTACTGTGCTGTACTATTTAGCCCCTCACATCTCTCTTAGGGCCACTATATCTTTGGGCTTGCATCAGTTTGCACATTGTTTCACGAGGCAGCACAGCTTTGAGATACCCAGTCCATGCATTCACCTTGGCACTGACTTAGGAATATCATTTTACTTCTCCATTTGAGAATTGCTTCTCTACTTTTCTTTCACCTCCCCCCAACCCCACCCTTCATTGTAGAAATCTCAATGACTTTTAGAATTGACCTGGGAGAGCGATAGTACTCTAGATTTAGTTGTACCTCCAGGATGAGAGATGTTGGGGTAGATCTCCAGCATCCCCTGCTTTTTAAGTGCTGAGCCTTCATACAGCATCACAGTTTTGCAGCATCCTCTGATGTGTGGTCCAATTCCTGAGACTTCATCCTGGCCTTCTAACATCTCTTGCACCTGATTTCTCCTATGCTCTCAGTCAGATTCCCGGAGTGTTTTGTGTGCCTGGCCACTCTGCCAGGAGGGGGACAGAAGACTGCTGAAAGGGGCCACATCCAGCCAGCAGCAGGAGCTCCTTGTGCCTGTGTGCTGATCATCGCAGAGCCTGTCAGAGAATGAAGGGAGGCTCTGCCAGTGTTGTGGCTGCAGTACAGAACTTTGTAGGTTACAATGTGCTGCCAGTGTCTAAGTTCAGGTGATTGGGAGTGACCTAAGGCCTAAAGTGAGAAGTACCTCAGAAAACTGTTAGCAGCATGAAGTTTTAGAAGTCACCCTCCAGTTCTAGAGTGTTTTCAGGTGCAGATGTACTCTGCTCAGAACAAATGGTGTCTGTGCTACACACATACTTGTTTAAAAGTTACCTTTACATATGCAATGTATGTTAACTTTGTATATCATTACAGCTGCGGGAACTCTGAGAAACAAGATAGAGTGAAGAAAGCTGGTTAGGTGCTGTATAGGTTCTAAGTTAGAGTGGGTTTAAGGACAAGGAGCACACCTGAAAAGTGCCTCAGTAGCTGTTCTGAACACCTTGGCTTTGCTAGAAGCTGCTGCGCAAAGTCGTGGAGCTAGCTCTCACTGTCTTGAGTGCGGTGTGACAGGTCTGTTGTTGTATGCACTGAGAATAGTAATATATTGGAAGCACATTCAGGCTGATTTAGCCATGGTAGGTGATAAGAACTTAAATTCTTACTCATCCTACCAACAGCGTATTGCTCAGATACCTGCTGATTGCCATAGAAGTCCTCGCACACTGCGGGTATAAGTGCCTCCTGAGAGGAATGGACAGGGTGACCAGAGCATGTGCCTCCAGGGCTGCCAACAGCAGATGTGTGATTCAGGCACAGAAATGACAGCTCTTAAGCATTTTACATAAGCAGAGACAACATATGCTGCTGCTCTGGTTCCATTTGCTGTGGGTCATCTGATGCTCTGTTTGTTGAACACATGTTAAAGATGATTTTAAAGGAATTTAGGTGTGTTATTTGGTTTGTTTTGGAGAGGTTTTTTTTCTTTCTTTTGTTTTTGGTGGCTGACGTGAGCAGGATTATGCTGAAGAATTCTGTATTGCTCTTATCACAAGATCATTCCCAACACTCTGAAGAGAGCTGTCCCTTTGCCCAGAGGCATGAGATACCTATTGTTGCCCCAAGGAAAATAAGGTAAAGAAAAAAATCTTCCTGTTTGATAAGACCTGCAATTATCCTACATAATCTTGGGTATTTAACTGGGGTAAATAAATGATGATTCTACAAGCTTTAAGTGCCTGTAGGGAGATACTGGGAAGGTGCAGGAATAGTACCCTGATAGTGCCGATGTGCAGACTCCACTTTTGCCTCCAAGGTGTCCACCTCTGGCTGCCCTGACAGCTCGAGTTCACTGCTAGTGAGAGGCTGCAGAGACATAGCTTGTAGCCAAGGTACTACCTGGGAGTGCCTGCAGTTCTTGTGTCCATTCTGGTCTGTTTGAGGTCAGAGGGAAAGTTCATATGAAATTCAAAAGCTGGTAAAAACTGTGTCATGCAAATAATTAGTTTGTCAGAATCATGTTCTGCTGTAGTAATGGTGTAAAGTGGGTGACAGGAGGCTGAATCTCAAGGAGCAAGCCCCTATTAAAGGTGCTTTTCAGTCAGTATTAATGAAAGCTCTGTGCTTACGCAAAGGAGAGGTCAGCTCCTCACTGCTGAACTCGTAGCTGAGTTTCCTAAATAACGTGTTTGTTGTGGTGTTGTTTTTTTTTTTAGAGTTGTTTTTTTTTAATCCTTTATCTTCAGGAAATTGCGAAATAAAAGCTGAAAACATAAGTCAGGTGTTAAGGGCACTCCAAACAAATTGCTGAGCAAAAGGCCCAAACAGAAAATCGTCTGGCTCTGGAAAAGCCCTGCTCTGCTCTGGAGCCAGTGATGGATTGCCATCTGGGCAGGATGCTTCTGTCACCTCTGGCCAAGGCCATTCTGTCTGAACACAGAAGGACAATTACACAGTAGCTGGATACAGCATTAGGTTACAGCAGGATAGAACGAAGTCGGGTGAATCGCTGTTCAGTGACAAGGCCCTAATGCCCTGTGGACATCCAGAGGGGCAGCTTGCCTCCGTTCTGCCCTCCTGCTGCACTGTGGTGTGGCCATGGTGTTTTTCTTTTATTGTTGTGCTCCCCAGTCCCCATGGGGAAATGGAGTCTTTCCTACCAGGTGCAGAGCACAATAAGCTTCCTCTGGCAACGTCACAGAAATTAAGAGACAGCTCGGTCACAGAGAGAAACTAATTAGGGGAGATATTAAGAAAGAATTGAACTCCATGGGTGGGAAGCAGTGGTCTGACCACTTCCTCTTACACATATGTGTGGAATGTAAATGTCTCTGTGGAGCACAGCCTGGTAGGGAGCGTCTCTTCTCATCTTGCAGCTGACAGTGTCCTGTACATCACAGGATTTGGCCATTAGGCTTCGTGAAACTTCCAAAATAACTTATCTTCGGAACTGGGTGAGTTATTTTCCACTCAGAACTCTTTTTCCTTCAAAGATCAAGTGCAATAGGGTCTCCTAAGGAGTGGTAATATGTTTGACTGGGTCAGCTGATCTTGGTGAGGTGGTGGAGCAGAGGGGAACAGTAAGATTCTGGTACTCAAGCTGTGTTTGGGCTTGTAGCTCTTCGTTGTATCAGGTTTCCCCCTCTGATCTGACAAAAATAATAAGATCAAAAAGTTACTGAGAACGTGTCTGGGTCTGCGGTGGGTCTGATCCTCTCTGGCACAAGCATCAAGCATCTTGCCTGTGGAGCCCAGAAGTGAGGAAAAGCCACACGCATTGCAGAGCTGAATACCAGGCAGACACTCGGCTACCAACTGCTCCTCCATGCTCATGTCCCTGTGTGTTCTGGAGGGGCCCTGTATGCCCATAAGAGTTTTTGTGAGGGCAGTTCAGTATTAGCAAAAAGTACTGGCTGGACTGTTTGGAAATTCTGAGACTGAGAACGTGAGCTTTTTGTGATATGCATCAATATGAGTCATCTGCAAGATGAGAGGCAAGTAAATGAATCCAGAGTCAACTGGTGTCTGGTCTCTCTTCTGACATGGCCAAGGTCCTGGCTTATTAGTGCCTGTGGTTGGATTATGAGGAAGTTTTGTCAATCATTTGAAATATAAGGAAACGTAAGAGGTTTGTGTCTTGGAACATCTTCTTTTTGAAGCCCAAATAGCAAAATGAATAGGATTCTAGTTTTTAAATCTCAGTCCTCATGCAGCAGCAGGGAATTAAGAAAGATGGTGTGGTGTGACATGTTGTTTGAGGCACAGGCTGTTTGTCCATGTGTGTTTGTACAGGCCTTGGTTACCTGAGTTTACTGATACCTGGTCATATCCTGTGGCGGTAATACTAGGGGGGTATCCATCTTACTGTGAAGTATTCTGACACAAGCTGGGATGCAAGGAACTCTTCTGTCTTAATAAACTTCTACTCTAGAAAGGTGTTTTTTCTCTCCTGTCTTCCATTTCATCCACAGTGTTGGCGTCTGGGACAGACAGATGCAAGGCAGGATCTGGCATTTGGCAATTTCAGTTGGTGATGTGTGCTGCTAGCCCAGGGCTGAGGCTGTGGGAGATGACAGCCAAAAGCCCCCTCCTGCTGCTGAGCTTTCCGCTGGGTGTTAGACAAATGATAGCTGTGCCCCACTGCAGTGCCAGGTTAGCAGAGATGGGCTTTAAACAATTGACTTCCCTGTTTTGTAAGGGCAAAGCAGGTCAATGCACATAGTCCGGCTATACTCGGTCATCTTCTGTTCTTCCTGCATACAGCAGCTTCTTCAGACAGAAGGGAGCGCTGAACTAGAGAAGCACAGAATGATCTCCTGCCTGCAGAGCAGAACTTACTTTTCTGAAACTGTGTCTAATATCAAGGGAACCTGTTCTGGAGGCTGTTGACTTGAGGCTGGTAGTCAGAATTAGGGTGGAACATGTATGCAGATTTTATCTCAACACTGTAGCAGCTGTGGAGAGACATGGATCTTCATTATTATCTGCGTAGGTGAGGTTAGTGGTTACGAAACAAGTGAATTCACTTGCCCAACTTCTGTCCTCTGCAAGGATTCTGCATCTAATACACTTAAAATTTTACTTCTAGAAGTAAAAGAAGGCCAATGGCATCCTGGCTTGTATCAGGAATGGTGTGGTGAGCAGGACAAGGGAGGTAATCCTGCCCCTGTACTCAGCACTGGTGAGGCCCCACCTTGAGTACTGTGTTCAGTTTTGGGCACCTCCGTACAGAAAGGACACATTGAGGTGCTGGAGCAGGTCCAAAGAAGGGCAACAAGGCTGGTGAAGGGCTTGGAGAATATGACCTACAAGAGGCAACTGAAGGAACTGAGGCTATTTAGTCTGGGGAAGAGGAGGCTGAGGGGAGACCTTGTTGCCTGAAATAAGCCCCTCAGCCTGAAATACCTGAAAGGTGATTGCAGCGAGAGTGGGGTTGGTCTCTTCTCACTGGTGACAGGACAAGGGGAAATGGCCTCAAGTTGTGCCAGGGGAGGTTTAGGTTGGATATCAGGAAAAATTTCTTTACAGAAAGGGTTGTTAAGCACTGGAACAGGTTCCCCAGGGAGGTGGTTGAGTCACCATCCCTGAATGTGTTTAAAAACCATTTGGATGTGGTGCTCAGGGACACGATTTAGAGGTGAGTTGTTGGAGTTAGGGTAGTATGGTTAGGTTGCAGTTGGACTTGATGATCTTGAAGGTCTTTTCAAACCTGAGCAATTCTGTGATTCTACACGTGCACTCTTCCTTGTTTCCTTCAATTCTACAAATAGTTCTGAGTCTTCCCAACCGTCTTCTTTAGAGCCAGCTTCTGATCTCAATGTGAAGTTCTCACAAAGTTTTTTCCACATAAGCTGTTCAGTGATTCAGTGAACTAATGTTGGAAGAGACCTTAAAGATCATCTATTTCCAACCTCCCTGCTGTGGGCAGGGTTGCTAACCACTAGATCATGCACTAGATCAGGTTGCCCAAGGCCACATCCAACCTGGTCTTGAACACATCCAGGGATGGGACATTCATAACTTCTCACCAGCTTTTCCTCCCTTTCTATGCTTTGGATCCTGGGTCTTAGAGGATACAACACAAATATGGTAGTTTCAAGCAAGAAAATTGCTCTGCCTTTTATTGTGGCAGCTGCATGTGTGAACTCAACTCCAAATCTCCCTTTGTCTTTGTGCATTGACCTTTTGTGTCTGTGCCATCTTTCTCCAGCTGAGAGTGGAAAATATTTTCTGTGTGGTTTGGCAACTGATAAGAGTGAAGAGGTGAGTATTATTTTTACCTCCTTGCTGAGTTTAGGATTAGAGTTAGTAGTTCTTAAGGATTTTCTGTTGTAAGGTGGAGGCTTACTAAGGTGGAGGCTTAATTCCTTTCTCAGATGTTTATCAAGTAGGCGGCATTAACATGACAGTTAAATTCCACTAGTTCCAAAGGAGACATTTGTTAGGTGTTATTCACAAGAAGTGGTTTAGAATTCTTCTGAGGACTAAATGTGTACGTCAGATCTGGGATAAGGGACGAATATGAGGAGGCTTTCAGCACATATCACAGCCACAAACAGCCAGATCTGCAAAGCAGATGCATTGCATTATTTCATGATTTGGGCCATCCAGATCATGAAATCTATCAAAGATGAATTTCTGGACTTGGCATACGGCAGTGTCCAAAGTATCCTTGTGTACATACATACAGACACATCTCGTGTCTTATTTCAAGGAGCCTGAAGTCTTATACTGATGTTGACTAATAAACATAGGCTATTTTTCAAAATGCTGTCCTGCATCAGCGTGATGAATCTGTTCACTGGTTTTATCAGGAAGACCATTCAATAAAGCACGGTCATCTGGGTATGCTGCAGTCAAAAAAGGAAATCTGAAAGAAAGATCTAGATCTAATATTAAATGTATCTGCTTACACATGGGCTGTGTGAAGGATGGAACTGGGCATTCCCTGTGGAGCTGTGATAAGTGATTGGCAAGCTGCAGGCAGGAATCCCAAATCTAGCATTTCTGTATATCTGTACATATGTAGGTAGATTAAAAATTGTGTAAGCATAATGGACTGAATTGATTTAATTAAAGCAAATCAAGATGTCTGTGGTCCAGTCCCAATTAGAGCATGAGAGAACAGTTCAGGTCTGTGATTTGACAGAGAGACAGTAAGAAGCTCAAAAAGAATTGGAAAGGAACCAAGGTGATGTCAGCTGCAGGCAGAAGAGAAGCAAGGCATCCTTCTGACCTAGCTCCCTGGCTTACAAGCTGGAGTTGAAGCTGCAGCTGGGAGCACACGTTTCTGCCTGGAAGAACGGTACTGGGAAACATTTCTGCGACTGTGCCTTCATAAGGTGACTGACCGGAAAAGGAGGGAGCTCTAGGGTGAGGCAGTAAAACCTTGAGGACCAATGCTGAGTTAAGAAACTGATGCCTAAAGAGATAAGAGGCTTCTCTGAATGGCAGGAAGAAGCAGATGGGCGAATGCCAGTTCCACATGGAGTACAAATGTTGAGTTCTCTTTTATTTGAAAAAGGCCATGAGTGCTTGGCCTACCACTTCTTGGAAGGTTGATGATTTCAGTCAAATTTCCCAGTGTGAAGGTGCCACCTTCTTGAGGCACAGAACACGTAATCAGATGGATGAGTTTGATCTGAGAAGAATTATGAACCAGTGAACGTTTGAGGTTTGTGACGGATCTGTTGCTTCATCATTACAAAAGAGAAAAATGGCAAGAGTGCGTAAAAAGTGAAGATGGTGTAACCCGGAGAGAACAGAAACAAAGAATCGTTAAGTTTGGAAAAGGCCACTAAGGCCACCTAGTCCAACCATCATCCCACCCCCACCATGCCCACTAACCACATTCCTCAGTGCCACATCCACATGGTTCTTGAACACCTCCAGGGACAGTGACTCCCTCACATCCCTGGGCAGCCTGTGTCAGTGCCCGAACACTCTTTCTCTGAAGAAATTTTTCCTAATATTCAACCTGAAGATAATAATCTTCCTGATACTTTGGGGAAATAACAGCACTGAAAATGTAAGCATTCTTTTTGCAAAGATGTAAATGGCAACTACCCAATGCAGCGGGGGAGTATGTCTGCTGTGTAGGAACCAGGTCCTAGAACCTAAGGTTTTTTTTCAATTTGTTATTAGAGACAGAGAAATTTGACTAGTCTGCAAAGACAAATATCCTCAGTGGTAACTGTTACAGGCTGCTTGCAGTTCTTTCTGAATTGAGCTAAACCTGAACAATAGAGGACAAAACTCACTGCTAATTTATTTGCCCATACAATGTATTTCAACTGCTGATTTTTGTGCTCTGCAAGCCAGTGATGGCATGATTCACCCTTACGGTAAAGTGAATGGTAAGGTGGATACCAGAGGGCAGGAAAGCTGCTTCAGAGGAGCTGCCTTTCCCAGCTGTAGGCAGGAGTGCCTATCTGAGGATTTTGTATGACACGGTGATCAGTAGGACTCTGAGACTTAGCCTCTTCTGCCCGTCCATCCCAGGATATTTGTTACCTCTGAGGATCTGCATGATCTTGAAATGAAGATGAGACAGCCACCATCTCGAAGTCTCCACTAAGATTCCTTCCTTGAAAGAGAACAATTTAGTGATCTGAAATTTGTGAAGTTTTCTCCTGCAGGGCTGTTAGCGTGAAATCTGAGGCTTTGTAGCATGGCAAATAGCAGAGTGCTTTGAGGTTCTCATTACTTCACATTTCAGTGGTAGTATGACATCAGGAAGGAAAATATGTATTCACAGAATATTAAAGGAGGAAAAATTAAAGTAAAAAAAATATGTAGAATTTCCATCAACAGACTTCAAAAAGTTTTCTTCTCTCTTTCCCCTTTTGATGAAAGTCTAGGGTCCCATTTTTGCTAGTGCTTTCTGCAGGAAGTGTTCTCCCTCCTATTTCATCTATTTCACCTGTGCCTCTCAGGTGAAGTGTAACCAAAGCTGCTTGCTGTGTGTGCTTACACTGCCCAGTTACCCACTGACTACTGTCAATTTAATGGTAGGGGTTTATAAAAGCTTGTGTGCTGGAAAAGAGTAACACAAGGAGAAGGAAATATTTTTTTGCACGTGTGTGTGTGTAGCAAGAATTTTTAGAGGCTGCTCTCTTATTCTCTTGTAAAAGAAGTACCAGACTTCTGAAATGCTGCATTTAGTTTCTCCTACAGCAAACCTGGAGACGTTGCCTTGGATCTGCCTATAGTCCTAATCCTTGGGGATTTTTTTGGTGTTTTTACACACACTGCTTCTCTTCACAGCTTTAGGTGACTTGGGTTACCTCACAGTACTGGCAGGCCAGGATTTTACATACTTTTACTTTGGTGCCTTTATCACAAGATTCTTTTCTGCTAAGCTTCATTTTCAATGCAAAATGAGTTTGAATTTATTGTCATTCTAGTTGCCAAACCTGGCTTTCTTCCGCTGCATACTGATTCTGGCTTGTAACTGCAGATTGTTCAGAAGAGTTG
The DNA here is from genome assembly GCF_002078875.1 of Numida meleagris. NCBI lineage: Eukaryota > Metazoa > Chordata > Aves > Galliformes > Numididae > Numida > Numida meleagris. The sequence continues at coordinate 29,339,241 of NC_034414.1, read as the reverse complement.
GGCTAAGTGCTTATTTGTTAGTACTGGTATTGATCTCTAAGTTATCCAAATCAATTTATTATTGTGAGGTTGCTCATCAGGAGTGGACTGGTGTGTTTGCTTTTCATTTTGCTTTGGAAAGAAGACGAGAGGGGCATTTACTAAGAAGAAGAAAAAGAAAACTTCAAAAGGAGAGCTGTCATACGTTTCCTTAAGAAATTGTGTAAGTTAGGTGACACGCCTTGATCTCAGTGTTGTTTCTCCTTTGTTTTTGTTGGCTCCTTAGTGGCAGAGGAAATGATATTGGCTGTGGTTTGTAAATTCTCAGCATGTTCTCAGGATAAATTCTCTGTCTCCATTCATCACTCTGTTTTGCATTGTGTTTCCTTGTAAACCATGATGTGCATTTTGTTCTTTGAATGTCAGATTTGCTTCAGTCAGCTAATGCAACATGCTAAGCTCAAGCTTTCAAAAACAGCTGTGAATTTTGATTGCTGCTGTGTGTGAGCACACTGTTAGAAGTGCATGTCTCTGGCTCCAAGCAGTGGGCAGACAGGAGTGACAGTGAGCCTACCAGGAGCTACCAACGCTCAGTCCTGAAGCTAAGGGCAGCTTTGGAAAAATCATTTCAGGAAACTCAGTTCTGCCCTCACTGTGGAGAATAAAGTAAACTTCGGCTGCTGTTAAGGCTTAAAACCTCTGCAGGCTGATGGATGCTTTGTCCACTCCTACAGCAGTGCCCTGGCTTCCAAGTCTGCTTTGTGCTGGGGCTGCTTCCAAGGCCCTTGGGTCTTTGGTGGATGCTTTTCTGTAGTGCCAGCATATGTCGGGGACTTGGTGCAGCTCTTCCACATGGGAGGGTGGCAGTTGAGGCAGTGTTCTAGCAACAAGCTAGAGAGGGACGTGATTTTACCTGAAAGATTTGGATAGACTCAGTGATAATGCTTCTAGATGTTGAGTGTTATCTCAGCCATTTTTCACAGATTTGCTTTGTAGGCATTCTACTTGCTTGACTCTCAAGGAGCTTTTTGTCTGGAACGTAGGAAGCATCCTACTTGGTCACTGGAAGTGAAGAGCTGCTGCTTCAGCTTGCTTTCAGGTTAGGGTGGTTGCTGTGGGCAAAGGTCCATTCCAGTCACATGAGGCTATACATGGTGCAGGGCATGGGAAGCCTCAGCTTTCTGAGCTTTTTTTTTGCCATTCAGGAGATCACGTATGTCAGAAGATTCTTCAAAATAGTAATGCCTTCTTGTTTTCTATTTGTTCCTTGAGAAGCTCCCTCCCAAGAAGCCCCTACCTTTCTCCTCATTCTGAAATAGTGCCTTCTGGGCAGCCTGCATAGGCATTACCGGTAACAGTTATGCTTCTCCATCCCTTTGGCTTAGGGTGGTAATTGGATTCATTTAATCTTCTTTTGTCGTCATTCCTTTTTATTCAATCCCAATTCTCTTCAGAACAGATTTGAAAGATAGGGAGGGATCAGAGGCTGCCAGCAGGTACAGAATGCACTGGGTGAAGGAACCAGAAGATTACGTACCTTGTAAGGAGAGGGAGCTAGAGACAAAAAAATGAAGGAAAAAGGCAGAAAATTGGCTTTCTTCCTTGCAATACAGTAGGCTTCAGAGGAATGGAGACAACATAAATCCCGATGGACCTGGAATTCAGAGAGAGAAGGGGCAAAAGCAGATCAATACATTCAGAAGTGACCAAAATCCCAGAGCTCCAGATCCATCCTGAAAGTGCTAAGAGTAAGGAAGGGCCATCAAGTCTGTGTTCGGAGACATCTGTCTGTGGCACTCTTTTAGCACTCATTATGAGGCTTGATTAATCGATTTGTTGGAACTATTCCACACCTCAGAAGAGCTGAAATTCTGTTTTCTGAGGTGCAGTTAATTGAGGCTCTCAGTTACCTGGAGGATGAATATCTCCTCAGACTTATGACTTCAGTGCATAAGTACTGCTGAGACTTTGCTGCATAAATCTTTAAACACTAATGAACTAATGTCTTGGGGCTAAATCCAGTGCTAGCGTTCTGTAAATCCTTACTCCTAACGATCTGTGTGAGATTTATACAAAAACATTGTAGAGAGAGTTGTGGCATGTTAATGGTGTCCCTGGTTGCACAGGCATTCTGATTTGTTGCTTACTGAGAGGGAAAGGAAGAATAAGAGGAAGAGATGCATTTAAAAACGTATTGCCCCTAAAATGCGTGTTGCTTTACATCAATATATCCTTGTATCTGACCTACTTTTTGTTAAAGCAAAAAAGCACACATATTTGATTCTCCCAGTGTTAATGAATAGCACAATATCTTCAAAGATGCCCCAATGAAAATCATCTATAAAGTCATTAAAAACATTTACTTTTATGTAAATACTATTTGGGTAAGAAGGAGTATATCATAAGCAGAAAGGTTTATATATGCCTTATAAGGGAGTGGCAGGTGCCACTGTTCCAGAGCTGTCTACTCATAGTTGTCTCATTTGGAGAAAGGGGGAAAAAAATGGACAACTGGAAGGGAGTATGGAAGTGTTCCCCTTGCACAAAGGGTCTTGCATTGATGTTCATATCCTTTCTGCTAACTTGGCCTCATGCATCAGGTTTATCTGCATCTTGCTCACCCTAGGGAATGATGGACATCCCATTTGGAGGTGATATACTGAAGTGTGGAAATGTGATGTTAGTGCTGTTACACTATTCTTTCCTTATAGCCCTAAACCAGAATTTTGCCCTATCTTCTGAACCAGGTCTCTGTAGAGAATCGCAGCCATTCTGTCTTCCCCCTGCTTGACCTGTCCTTCGTTGTGTGCAGAGGAGCTCTCAGCCTCTGTGTTACCTGCACAGGCAGCACTGGCCAAGGCAGGGACTGCATGTCCCTCTAAGGCCTGGTTGTATTTTCCATAGACTTCCCATTTTTCTTGTAATTCTATCATCAGGTTGGAAAAGAAGGTCCTACTTGAGAAAAATGAAGTGTTTCTGAAATGCTTTTGTTCAGTCTTACTAATAACATAGCATTTTGAGAGGACCATTTCTCTAGCTGCTTGAAATATAATTTGCTGGTGGAAAATATTTCCATCACCTTGAGCTGCCGTCAAGGTGCAGTCTCCATGACTTGCTCTGCTGAGACAATTGCATAGATGGCAGCTGTGTTTCTGGTTTTCTGGAAGCTGCTGCTCATCTCACTGGAGCTACCTCACTGATGAACACCATTTGTTTTTCTCAGGGGATTGAACAACTATCATATACTCAGAGCTTTTTGGTCTGTATCACTGTCACTCTTATTAAAATTCTTGTATCACCAAGATCCATTATCTATTTCAAGCTTTTCATAAATCTGCATCAGTTACTGAAATCCAGTCTTGGCCCTCTGTCTGGATGCTTCTGCCATTAACAGCTTGCAACTACTTTGAACATGGTCCTTGGGCATTAATTGCTGTCCAATAAGACAAAACTGTTCTCCCACATTTCTCTTTTAAGACCTTCTTTTGCTGTATTGTCTGCCAAGCGTCAGCCACTTTGGCATGGCTGGGAGACAAGATACTTGGGAATGGCTGCATTGTTAATTACTTTTGTAAATGCTTCAGCAATTTGTCACCATGATACCACGCAATCCCCAACTTGAACAAGGATGAGATGTAGCTTCTTGTATTGCCTCTTGGTATTGTCCATTCTGTTCTATGTTTTAATGTGTACTTTTGGTGTTATCTTGAATTAAATATTGTACAAGAGGAGCTGCGCTGATTGAAGGACTTACTGCCTAGCACAGTGGAACCAGATTATGTTTGGGCTGCCCCAGTTCAGCATTTGCCCTGCCTATAGATGCTTTTCATCAGCAGGCAGTCTGTGAGGATTGTCCTTCAAGGACATCAAGAGAAGGAAGTTCCCATCGAGCTTGTGCTGACTTGACACCCGACAGTTGAAGGGAAGTGCTGAGACAATGTCAGCACTTTGACACTTTACTTCTTGCAGTTACGATGAAAGGCTCGGGATTCATAATACATCAGTGATGGTTGTTATAAATGGGTTCATTTGTATTGTAGAGATTGTCTCAGACCTGGTTTCAGTTCAGCTATCAGCCAAAAATTTAAGTGTCAGGAATAGATATTTTGCAAAGTCTTTCACCCACAATTTCAAAATGTGCTGATGATCCAAATCTGTAGCATTTGATGATAGGTCAGTACCATGTGTGAAACAGATCGTGCCATTAGGGAATGAGTCTTTGTTCATCTGCATCATGTGAGGTGACAAGAATATGGCTGTTTGTAGGTGACTCCTTAAGATAGGAGTGAATTTATGGATATAGCTCTGTCCTTTCTGCTTTCAATATTCCCCATTGATTTTCACTGCTAAGAAACATACCACAGTTCATCTCTCCTCTCATAGATACTTTTTCAGGGAATATTTTCTTTGTGTTCTCCATTTTCATTATTCTAATTCCATTTTCCTGATGATTTCCTGACAGAATTTTAGTCATACTGCACGCTAATATTTTGTTCAGAGAGGTAGTGATTACAGAGCAGGGCAGGAACAATCTACCTCCACTTGGAATTGCACATAGGGCATAGTGTAGTCCTTACTTAGCAGAGTATACCATGGGGTTGACAAGTGCAGAGTAAATGAATTAAATAATGCCTGATGAGGAGTCAAGAGAAACTCAGCTTTAAAGAAGTTTTTTAAAAGCAGAAAGATGTAAAATTCACCCTGTAGCGTAAATCTATCTTCAGTAAATCTATACCCAATATGCCAGTGAATGTAGTGTGGTAAAGCATTGCTTTAGACCTCGTGAATCTCTACAAAGAAGCGTGAAAAACCTATTGTGTTTAAACCGCTCAGCGATAAGCAAATTGTGCCCTTTCAGAAACCTCTTCACCAAGTTTCTTCCTGTAGAGACAAATAGAGTTTGTTCTCATTTCCTATTTATCATGACTAACCACCTCTCTCTATGCTCAGCTGTTCTTTTTATTCTCATTCTTTGTGCTTTGCTGTCCTGAAGCCAAATCTGAAAGGATTTCAATGGCTCTCTTGTCCTTTTTGACTTGGTACTGGGCAGTTTGATAGCATAAGAGATGATTCTCTAAATCCCAGATATGATGCCAGAATTCTTTAACAGGAAGAATTAAGAAGAAATAACAGTTCAGCTGAATGGATACAAGGTGTATATGGGAAAGTGTAAAACCTCTGAAACTTTCTCTTCTGGTTTCTTTTCTGTGGTTCCCATCAAATCTCAGTCATTCACTACAATAAACTTTCTGGGTATGGAGACTGTAGGAGAGAGAAAAAGACTAGCTGAACACGGCATTGAAAATCTGAGCCCTTTCATTTCAGAGGTAGAAATAAAAGCAGAGGACAGTACAGTTTCTTGAAAAGAGCAAAAAGGTGATGTGTGCTCCTTCTGAGATCCCTGTATTTTTCTGCTGATGATTGCATCCAATAAATGCTTTAGTAGCCTCGCTCCTGGCAAAGTTCTGAAACTTTCAGCTCCCTCCTTACCACGAGCGCAATACCATCTTTATTTCACTCCTCAGTCAGAGTAGTCCAGATGTGTACTGAGACTCAGAGCCTCGTAAGGTGCCACCTTTCCCCGGGGCTTAGATTCGCCATAGTAAAATTATACAATTTTAAATGCGCTTTTCTTATTAGAATTTTCCCTTTGTGAATGTTACAGATCTGTGCGTGTTGTGACCTAGCTGATAAGGACTTGAATTCCTTACTGACTCCTCTCTCTGTCTTTCTTTCAGAGTGCCTACCAGAGTGCGTGCAGAAGGATGGCTGCAGCAGAACCTCTGACCGCTTTCTCCCGATGGTACCTCTATGCCATTCATGGCTATTTCTGTGAGGTGATGTTCACAGCTGCCTGGGAGTTTGTGGTCAACTTTAACTGGAAGTTCCCAGGTGTTACCAGTGTGTGGGCACTCTTCATCTATGGCACCTCCATCCTCATCGTGGAGAAGATGTATCTGTATCTCAAAGACAAGTGTCACATTTTAGTACGTTGCTTCATTTACACCCTTTGGACGTATCTCTGGGAGTTCACCACTGGCCTCATCCTACGCCAGTTCAATGCCTGCCCATGGGATTATTCCCAGTTTGATTTTGACTTCATGGGCCTGATCACCCTGGAGTATGCCATCCCATGGTTTTGTGCTTCTTTCATCATGGAACAGCTGGTGATCAGGAACACCCTGCGCTTACGATTTGATGAGACTGCCGAGCCAGGGGCTCCCACTGTCCCTGTTGCCTTGGCCAATGGCCATGTGAAGACAGATTGAACCATGACTTGGAATCACACTTAGCAATTTGAGAGAGCCCAGACCTCTACTACAGGCTGTTGGCTCTGGCTTCGAGGTACTGCTCCTTGCTGTATGATAAGATTAATAAACCCCATTTTTCTAATGGGGGTATGCATGGGATATACCAGAAAAAAATGGAACCAATAGATTTTCTATGGATTTTACTCTTTGGGCTCCAAGGACCAGTATCAGTTACTTGTTAGTTAGGTCATTTCTGATTTTAACTTATTACAGATGAAAGCTGTCCTTTTGCTTACACTTGTGTGTAGAGAAAGAAGAAGGAGGAAAAAAATGCTACAATGGAAAAACATTCAAAAAGGAAAAATGTAATCATTGGATGGTCATGGACACGCCAGCTAAGTTAGTGATTGGCTTACTCCATTAGGCAATATTCAGGTGCTTGCTTGCAACCAATACCTCCTGTGGGACCTGAGATGCTGCAGGAACAAGGAAAACCCATCTGCTATGGAGAAGAATCTAAGGCTGGCAGTCTGCTGGGGAGGTAGATGGTGTTCCCCTCTTGAGGTCCCACTGGCCTACCGTGAGGTTCTTTGTTGCACCACAGTATAATCTGGTGCTGGACATCTTGCTGAATTTATACAAATCTTATACTTTTTGAAATCTCAGTCCTGATACTAGATTTTTTTTTTTTTTAAGAAAAAGCCTTTTTTTGCTGAGTGAATTTTACCATAATGTGTGCAATCTGAATCTTGGCAAAAGGCACTAGAAATACAAAAGTCTTCCCATCTCCTCTGTCCCCCCAAAGCAGAACTTGCCTGAAGGGCTGCTGCGGATTCCAGCTCTCATCCCAACCATGCAAACCTTGTAGAGCCTATACATGCTACAAGAGTTTTCTGCCTTCCTTCACAGGGATTCCTCTGTTTCTGGTGATGCTGATGACTTAATCTATCTGCAACCCATTGTACTTGACCGAAGGTCAAAATCTTCATGTGGCTGAAGTGGTACCCAGCATTCAGTCCTTCTGTCAGCACTGGCAGCCCAGTGCTCTAATCAGTATTTCAGGAGGATTTGCTTTTCCTCCCCAAACTCTATTCTAAATAATCACAGCAAAGCTTTCCCATGAGAATAACTGGAGGCAGCAAGAGGTATGCCATTCTGTTTGATATAGGGAGACACATCATGTCTAAAAACAAACACAGTTCTCCCTGAAGAGTACTTCTTCATAGTTTGAGCAAGGTTTTGGGTTCTGGTGTGAGATCCACAGTAGAGAGCTGTAGGAGCAGGGAGTGCTGTGGCTCCATTTTGGCAGTTTGAAGTTTAAGCTCTTGGGAGCACTTACGGAGTTTGGGAAATGTTGTAGAACAGGGAAGGTGCCTGATACTGGCTACCACAGGTTAAATAATGTGTTTCAGTAAGCCTTGGCTGTCAGAGTTAGCCACAAAAGTGGAATTTCCTTCTGTCAGAAGTATCATGTTCCTGACAGCTTTACCAGGCAGGTTTGCTGTAGTTGCCTCATAGGGCAGATTAATTTGGGGTGTTCCTCCACTGTAATCAGCAGAGCTGCAGAAAGGATGAATTTGGCTTGAAACACACGTGTTTGTGTGGTTGTAGGGTTCCACTATTGCACTGGAAGTAGCCAGGTTATTTCTGTGCTGCTCCTCTGTCTGTGGTAGTGCTCAGCTGTGAACCTGCTCCTTGTCCTGGGGAATCCACTCCCAAGAGGAGAAGCACTCCTAGCCCTGTGAAGGGAATTATTGGCTGGTTCCGCCCTTACAAAGCCAGTGTTAATCCTTTCTGTGTTGCACCGAGTGCAATTATTTTATTCCTCTCCTTCCCCCTTCTCACATGACATCCATTGCTGGCAATGGACACAAACCAATGGCGTCAAGGAGTTAATCACATCTGCCCTGGGGTACACAGTGTCTCCTGAAGCGCTCAGAATGTTTAGGTGGGTATTTAGGGTTTCCTTTTTATAGATCATTAAATTAAGAGAGCAAACGCTGAGCAGATATATATATTTTTTCGTTGCTGTGATGCCAGTATTATGAAACCAGAGAAGCACTATGTTGTTTGTCAGTCCTGATGGTCTCACATGTGTAGACCCAGGCAAAATAGTCAACTTGTGTAGTGCAGGGGGACAAAAAGAGATGAGCTTTGGTGAATTAGAACAAGAACTGCAAGGTGTAGGTAAGAGCTGGGATTTCATTCCGCATCTGGAGGCACTCAAGGCCAGGCTGGATGCACCCCGGGCAGCCCGATCTGGTGGGTGGCAGCCCTGCCCATGTCAGGGGGTAGGAGCTAGATGATCTATAAGGTCTCTTCCAACCTAAGCCATTCTATGATCCTGTGATGTCCCCGCTTTGGCCCTAGTCCTGTCAGAGTCATGCAGTACCCAGAGCTGGGCTGTCCTCTCTCAGCACAGTGTGGCTGTGGTGTGATGCTGCATCTTATCCCCCCGCACCATCTGAAACCCTCAGCTTCATAGAAGCATCCCTAGGATCCCCGCTTTCTCCTTAGCTGCTACAAAACTCTTAAAAATGTCAAAAGGAGTTAGCAGCATCATCTGGTGACTCCATATCAGCTGCAGGTGGGACTAAAGGAGGAAGAGTTCACAGAACTAACTTGGTGCGCAGCCATGTGTCGTGACTGCAGAAGCTCCCCACCGAATGGCACAGTTCTTGCATGGTGATGTAATATTTAGGTGCTCAGACTATGGAGGGATTTCCCAGCAGCATACAACATCTTATTCTGTTATCCTCATTGCCTATTCCATTGTAACCATTACTCTGGTTTGCTTTCCAGCGATATCTGATGTGTACCACCTAGATACTGCATAGTCACTTAGTGACTTGTAACTTACACCCAGAAGTGCACTTTATTTGCAGTTTGAACACCAGAAACAGGAAGGGACCCAACAAATTATTGAGCAATTTCAAATAATTCCCTGGACAACAAATGTTATTGCAGGGTTTGCTTTAATACCATATACCTAACACAGCAGGGTTAGCTAGACTTCTTGCTAAGCAATGTGGCTTTGTCTCTTCTGCAAAATCTCTCTTTTTAATACATGTGATGCTTCTTACAACATCTTACAGGAGAAGTGCCCAGAGCACGTTACCGGGGTGTTGGTGGCAGCTCAGCGTGAACTCAGGAGCTGGACTGAAGTGGTAGAGACACTTCCGTTATGAAGGAAAAAAAAAAACGCACAAGGCCTAACCATTTGTTTGTATGTGTATCTTCCTTGGTAGATTAAAGTTGCCTGTTTTGAGTTCACCAGCAATAAAAAAAACTTGTGATTTATCCACCTTGTCCTAACTCTGCAGCAAGAAGGAGAGGGGAGCCCTGTGCTGCTTTTTGAGGGGGGTGGGGAATGGGAGCGGTGGGTTTTGGGCTCCAAGTACCTCAACGTTCTGCTTTTGCCTCCCTTGCATTGCTTATCCCTCACGCTGTCCACCCTAAGGGGTGTACACGTACATGATAAAATACAGTTCTGTGTCCTCGGCACAAGGAGCAGTTCAAGCACTGTCGTGATCATGTCTGTGCATATTGCAGTGATCTTGCCAGAGGGAAACAGTTGGTTCGAAGCAGGACTAGACCACGTTGTTATCTTGGCATTATAATTGAGAGAAATGTGTACATATGTACCAGGTATAATTATGCCTTTGGTCTGAGCGCATTTTCTAATTAAAGCAGAATAATTGAATCAACCTTTTGCTTGACTAGTACTGTGACTATAAAAGGTAAAAAATGGCTGAAGGGCTCAAGCTTCTGGAGAACTGGGAAGCTGGTGGCTGAAGTTCTGCGATCAGTAGTGCTGTTCTGCTGCTGACTGATTTTCTGTAAGCTGCACCAAAAGAAAGGGGATTTCTTCATTCACAGGAACGCCTGCCCTTTCACTGCTATGAATAACACATGAACCGCCACCAAGATGTGAACTGAAACCAAACAGTCTGGTTTTGTTTCTGTGCGCTATACCCTGAATTCAGGGGGTAGGCTTGGAGACCTGCGCTCTTTGCTTCAGGCTTTTTGCTTGCAAACTGCAGCTGAACCACCAGACAAGGAAACTGCCCTCTTCCCCTTCCTTCCTGTGTGTCTGCAGCTACCACCTCCCCCTGCTGTAGCAGGAAATCTCTCTCTTAGTGCATCCCCTGCTCAGTTGGAAGTTATTCCCACTGTGTGCCCCCCTCACCCAGCTGCTTTGGCACCCACTGCCCAAATAGGTTCACAGAGCTGGGGAGACATTGGGAGTGCTGGCAAATGGCCACCACCCATGCCTGCCTTCCCTCACGCCCCTGATTCATCTGCTCCTGGCCCTGGGTACCTGGCACAGGTGCTGGAGGAAGAAGTGCTGTCTGGAAGTAAGTCCAAGGGACTTCTGCAAGATGTAAAGCAGCGTGGCAAGGTTCGATCTGGCAGAAGCAGAGCATTTTCTTGACTTCTACCTCTGGAGCCCAGGCTGCTTGCTGCTTTTGTAGCCAGTGGATTTCAGATGTGAACAACCTTTGTTAGCTCCTCAGAAAACAGCAGTTTTTGAATGGTAGTTACAAATGCTTGACATTAGTTTGTATCATGCTTTGTCAATTTAGAAGCTAAAGACACTTACGTATCTGAAAGTGTTTATACGATAGAGTGGCATGCTGTCCTGCTTTGATGCTATAAAGAAGGAGAAGAAAATACACTCTTTACTTTTTAATAATGAAAAAAAAATGAGTAAACATATGCAGTTGAAAGAATATTTATTAAATAAGTGAACACTATAAGCATGGTGCTTTTAGATACCTGGCTTTTCAAACTCAGGACACTTTCCAGAGGAGAATGTGTGACTAGCTCCTGTTACAACATATCTGTACTGCTAATTTGGCATGGCTCTTCTCATGTTTTGGGGGATGAGGGAAGGGAAGGGAGCACCCTGTGCTAGACAGAGACTCACCTAAGTATCTGGGGAATCCCTGGGTTATGGCATGGCACTCACAGGGACCTGGGGCACAGGCTTGCTGTAGAGGAACCCCTCTTTAGCAAGGGTTTGGACTAGATGATCTCCAGAGCTCCCTTCCAACATCTCTGATTCTGTAATTCCATGATTCTGTGGTGATTCAGTTAGTTGGGATTCGGGAACAAGCTTAGTGCACTGCATTAGGGGAGTGTGTTTTGGTATGATGTGTTTATTCTGCTAGCCTGGTGCACAGAGTCTTTACTTCTGATTTCAGAAGGCTGTTATGTTCTTAACTGCTAGGTAAATGGAGTTTTTGATAAACTCAGCAGCCTGCCTTCAAAGTGACCATTCCTGCATTTGAATCAGCACCTTCTACTCTCATCCATAGCAAATTCTATCTCTGCCTCTCCCATTTCAAAGCCAAAGTTGGCTTGCTTTAAACCCCATGCTTGCTCCATTGGTGTGCACAATTTTGGTTCCAAACTGCCCTGTGTGTTACAGCCCTGGGAGCAGCGGATTGCCCACAGGTCGGAGGATTCTGACCGAAAAAATTCCTTCAGCTTTTCATCAGAGAGAAGATGCCAGCAGCCACCTGCATGCAGTCTGCCCAAGTGCAAAGCTGGCACATGAAGGGGCTGTCAGAGCTGATACTTAGCATGAGTCTATTATATTCAGAATAGAACTGCTCTCCCCCCCTTTGCTACATAATCTCATCTTCATCAGCATAGTACTTTTGGGTATGTATTGCTAGGGGCAATAAGCCATGTTAGAGGCTAAAATGAGATGACCATCTGCTCTATCAGCTCGTGTTGTTGCAGTTACTGCAGAGCTTATCTACATTGCCCCTTCTGCTGTCATCTGATGCCATAGCTCTGTCCTGTGCCGTTTCTCCATCAGCTCTTTTGGCAACCTGTCCCTTCCTACGTCTTACATCCACTGCAGGTTCATGTTGTGAACACAGGAACTCTAAGCTTTCTTTCAGGAACTCTCTTCTGGCAATTTAACACAAATGCGCTGATTATTGATGAGCTGTACCATCCATAAAAGCCCACAGGAGCTGCAGTTGTCAGTGCTTTGGAAGCTCAGAGCAGAAAGCACTTTACATGCCTGCCTTCAGGCACGAGGATAGCTGCAAGCTTGCAATTAATTTTCAGTGCCTTTGCTGTCACATCCACACAGTGGCACAGAATAGGCTTTCAGGGCTAAATTCAGCTAGAAGATTCCCCTGTCAATCTCTGAATTTCAGTGTGTGCAGAATAATACGTAATTTCAGCTGATCCTTCTAGTAAATGCCTATACACATAGTGAGTGTGTGTGTGTTTACATGCATAAACACAGCCAAGGGCCTCCATACTGCACCACTGACTGCATCATAGCTTGTACTGGTGAGGAAGAGCTGCGACTGCTTAGTGCAAGCAGCGCTCTGGCCCATTTGCTCTGCTTGTCCCTAAACATCTGAGAACCAGAGAAGAGTCAGGATGAAGCTCTGCATGCCCACAGAGCAGGCTAGGAGCAAGTGCTATGTCTGCATGTTTTATGTGGGGCTTTATAATCAGATTAATATCTAAGACATGCCACATCCCTTTAAAAAAGAGGGAGTTAGTGCCTTGAGGATTTCCTCATAAGAGAACATTTTTACTTACTTCAAACTCATTACAAGGCCCCCACGAAGGCAGAACAGGTCACTTCCCCATGTTCTTTGTGTCTGTGGGTTGAGGACACCAAGGGCCCAGGGCTCACATGCCCCAGTGGGCTGCATGACTCCCTCAGGTCACTTCAGGCAAATCTGGAAGGGTTTGCAGCTCCTCTGCATATGGTTTCTCAGCTTCATGTTGTTCTTGCTCTACGAACCCCTCCTCCTCAGGCCCATCAGTGCTCTCTGTTCCTCTGCATTAGCTCTGAGCATTTTGTGATCCTCAGAGAACCTCTTCCTTACTTCCACAGCCTTTCTGTTCTACCATCTCATCCTCATCCCCTGCAGTCCTCCTGCTGTGCTGGTGCTGTTACGTGTGCCTGTTTCTTGCTCCCCACCCCATAGGAAGTTCAGCTGACCTGCCAGAACATACTCTTCTTCCCATTCCTATCTGTCATGCCAGCCCTACAAACCCCAGCAAATTAGATCATCTGCATATCTATTTCACATATTTATGAGTGAGATGCTAATCCCCACATAGTGGAAGGGTCATATGTATAAAAGGGGAAGCAAGGACAGCAGCATTACAGGGAGGAGTAGAGGAAGGGGGGCAATGGTGAGGGAAGGGCAGATGTGAAGGATAGGAGTATTGGAAAAAAATGCATAAAAATGAAATATATAAAGAAAAAAGCAGCAGGCACCACTCATCTCTGAGTCTTTTGTGATACAGACAACCCTGAATCCCTTTCATTGAGGCATTAGAGCTGCTCTGCCACACAGGCCCATATTGCAGGGTATCCTTGCAGAGCCCTTGCCCAACACCTGCCAATTTCTTGGCTCCCAGCACAGCCACAAACCCACTGCTGGGCTCTCTGCAAGCGTAGGATCCACAGCTCCATCTCCCATCTGTTCTTCCCAGGGCACAGAGCAGGTGAAATGGCTGTTGGACACCACAGGGACCTCTTGGGCTGCAGCAGTGGTAAAATAGCACTTCTTAAAGAAATAGAAAGACCTCCTGTGTGCTGGAGCTCCTTGCAGGAGGGGCTGGGATTTTACTGCCCTTTAAGGGATTCTGCAGCCGGTGATCTGGGGATTTGACAGTTGGATCTCAGTCATATTTAACGTGATGCAGACAACAGATGCTTCAGGAAGATTATATTTCTTCATGTACATCAGGTCTCTGGGGAGATTACATGTTCAGGGTCAAGGGCTTTAGGGGGCAGCCCCAGAGGAGGATTTTTCTGTTTCCAGCAAAAATATCTGTAAGCACAGGGTGTTCTGCCAAGCCTTCTACATGGAGTCAGCAGGAAATGTTGCTCCTGAGGGAGATTTCACCTGCAGCTCTGGCAGAGATAGCATTTATTATAATCATAGCAAATGATCAGGTATCCTACAGAGCGACAACACCTTGCAGCCTGAGCATCAGGGCTGATCTTGATCTGAGGAGAGGCATTATCAGGCTGCAAAGAGGTTATTCATGTGAGTAGAAACTGTCTCACTCTGTAAAGGCATGCAGCAGCAGGCATTTTGTAAGATGCTGTGGCTTTGAAATGCAGATATCTTGGCCGAGGCAATCAGCTGTCCAGCACAGATTTTGCAAGGGAAATAATTGTGCCTGAAGAGGCAACTAAAGTCTTCCCAGGGTCTTGGCTGTACACGCTGACAAGCTGGAGATGATCTATATCTCTAAGAAGCTTCACAAAGAGCCTGCCTCCCCCTCCCACCAGTCCTGCACCACAGTTAATTGATCTGCTCCAGATATTGAGGGATTAAGAACCGAGCCAGTTCTACTGGAGGGGGAATTTCAGATTCCACATGTCCTAGGAACACAGGGCACAAGTCCCTCCAAAATCCACTCCTGGGAACACCCACAGCTATCAGTAACATCCAAGCACAGTGACAGACGCCCTTCATCCCACAGCAGCTGCCATGTGCTATGGCCCACTGCCTTGCAGGGGAGTAAATTTAGCCTTGAAAAAGGATGGCTCAGGCTGCCTGTTTAAGTGTGCTTTCCTGGCCCCTAGCCCACTCCTTGCGTGGTAGCAGCAGCACGGTGATACCTATCTTTGGGAGCTGGGGGACCAGGATATCCCTGTGACATCTCCTTGAGGAACAAGGGGTCTGCAGTCTTTCAGTGAGCTCTCCCACTCAGCAAACCCAACAGAAACACCACTTTTGGCAATAGTGTTTGGATCCAGATCTGACCTTTTTCAGTCTTGGGAGTGAACGTGTTCCTGAGGGATATATCTGGGACAGTTATTGAAAAGCAATGTGATAATAACTTTCATTTTACTCATGTCATTACTCCTTCTGCCTTTGTGCATTCGATCACAGTCTTGCTCCTGCCAAACTTCCTCAGTGTCTGTATCTGAAGTGGAGGCAGCAATCTCCTTTTTTTTCTCCCCATTCTGAGCAGGCAGAAGGAGGAACAGTGGTGCTGATAAGCAGGTAAAGGTTGTAAAGGGGAGGAGGGACAGAAGGAATTCTTGTTCATCTCAAATTATTTTTTTCCATTTATTCTAAAATATTGGTTTTAATGTTATGTGTTGACTTAGATTTTTGACAGATTGCAGGAAAAGAGCCTACACGCTATACTAGGCATTTTTGGCAGATATGCAGGAAAGCTATCAAGATCAGCAGCTAACCCACAGCAAAGCTTAATCTCTAGCCAAAAGCTTAATCCAACAGAAACCAAACATCTGCCCTCCTTGAGCATGCTGGGTTGGAGACAGCAGCCTTGGCTCCTGGGGCTGCCCCAGAATCGTTCTTCTCCTGTCTCTGTCTGGCTGCAGAGCAGGGCACGTGTGCTTACTTTGTGGGTTAGGTAAGAGATGGTGATGTGGGGTGGCAGATGCCAGGCTCTCAGAAACGCAGCCACAAAATCCCAGAATGAACCATACATATATAGATCAAGTACAATAACAGTACCTCTCCCTTGCCCTGTAAAACCTTCTGCTATTTCTGGCTTTTCTCTCCAAGAGTCTCTTTTCATACACAACAAATTGAGTCCATTATCCTAGGAAAAAAAAAAAAAGAGCGTTCATGCTGCTTTTCTTCGCTGTATCTCATTCCTGACCTCTGCTGCTTTTTTTTTTTTACTATTCTAGTCCTGCCTTCTCATACAGAATGGAAAGCCCAAAGATTTTTCTTCACATCTGACATTCATTCATCCTCACCACTTCTTTATTTCCCTGTGAGATTAAAAGCAGGGAGAAAGAAACACAAAAAAAACTGTGGCCCATATTTTTATATCCAAAAGCCTGATTCTGTTCTTAGTCTCATTTTATCCTTGTGTAACTTTATTCATTTCACTGACGTAGTTCTGGATCCTTACCAATGTAAGATGGAAGTGGGGTGATATATTTAAAGAGTATTTATTTTAAACAAAACATCAAGATTTAAGACAAACAAGTCTCATGCTCATCTGCCCATTTCCCAGTCCTGATGACTGATGTGCATTCCTGAGCTTATTATTCAAGCCCAGATATATGAAGAGTGATCACAGATTTAGAGTGACTCAAGTTTTACCAGATTAGGACATCTCTATCCTCATTTTCAGAAGGCTCCAGTTAAAAGCATGGCAACTGTGTACTCCTGGGGCTGAAAGTATTTCAAGTTGGAAGCTCAAAATTCAAGACAGCTTGAATCAGAGGCTTTTAAAAATCTTTTGGCCTTGGTGTCTGAATTGGTGGTGGATACAAGTAGGTCCCAGCACAAGCAGAATGAAAGCTGGTTGAGTTAAACCTTTGGTTTAACTGTAAGGCTGCTGGTCACACAGCCCAGGATTCACCTGTCCCCACTGGTGCCATGATAGCACAGCTATAATGAAAGTCAGAGGTAAATGCAGAATGGCTCCAGCTTCCAACATCTCAGGGGCACCTTTCCTTGTGGTGCGCTTTATTTTGCTGGGGTGGGAGTACTGTCGTTTCAAACTTTTCTTCCTCTTGGGTATGACAACTCCGAAGGTTTAGGAAAAATATGCCTTCAAATGCTGAAATAGATTGGGCTGACTGCGATGCTTCTTGCAGATTTATAAATCTACATTCTCAGGACCGTCTAAAACAAAAGTTCAATTATCTGACAATTAATAGGACCTTAGCTCAGCAAAACAGCTAATCTTGCATTCATCCTCTTGCTGTACAAATGTCCTATTTTACTTCAATTAAGTACATGCTTAATTTGCTACATAGTTCATTTAGATCACTGCAGCATGCTGCAGTGATTTAAAAAATAGCTGTGATACTGTAAAATCAATTTGTTATGGGTAGTCAGTGTAGGGTGATGATAATGTGATCACAGCAATGGCATCATGCCCAAACAGTGAACAGCAGACATGCTTGCCTGGATGCCCTATAGTAATAGAGTTTGGAGTAGTGCTGTCCTGGGGTGACACTCAAATATGTTATTGCTGTATACTGCTCATCCCCATAAAGTGGATGAGAACTACCATGCTTCAAGGTAAAAAAAAGTCACTCCAGAATTAATTTAATGTCTTTTTCCCTCTGGAAGTCCTTCTGTAATTATCTTTTAAGAGGTCTCATATATCTGTTCCTCAACACTGGTGAGACACAGGATATCAGGTTCCTAGGTCCCTGGTTTGATCTTGTTCAAGTCTGCCAAGTTCCTCAAAGGTAGTAGGTGAGAATGAGTAACAGTGGCAAGGCACGAAGACGTCTCATTCCTTCAGGGCTAAGCAGAAAACTGTAAAGCACAAAGATGCTGCGAGGGGAAACTTACCTTGGCTTCCTCTGCCCAGGTTTGTTGGTTTCTTCTCTTCCATGCCACTCAGCCACCTTTGGAAGCAGTTCAGTAGCATCTGAGGAGGACGGGAAAGCCAGGACAGTGCGTACATTTTGAGCAGTTTCCCTTCTGGACGCAGCAAAGGGATCTCATTCATGGCTTTTAAAAGAAGTAGAATTAAAAGCATCTGAGAGCCAAAGGCCCCAGACTGGAATGAGTCATGAAATGAAGCATGGGATGCATCCTTTCCCTTGCTAGTTTTTGTGTTTGTTGTTTGAAATAAGAGTTATTGGGCTCAGTTCATCTACTGGGTTATCAGAGTGATTCATCTGTAACGTTGCAAAATGAAGATTTCTTTTTGAAAAACCAAAGCACTTTCACTACAATTGCTGATTTGGAACTTGCTCCTTGGGCAGTGATCTGAACAAATATGTTCACACTGGGTTGTTTTTTTTTGACTTTGTACATGAACGATTTTGTCTTTTTATTTCAAGGGCACCACTGTATCTGGCAGCTGCACAGAGATGAGTGTCTGGGAGTTGCTTTTCTCTGCTGCTGTTGTCGAAGCAGAAAGGCTCCTTTCTCTGCAGTGCTCACCTGCTCCTGTTTGTTTTTGCCACTGCAGATCTCTGTGGAGGGAGTGAGGGCCGGATCTGAAAGGAACAAATGTCCTAACAGAGCCACTAAATCACTGCAGGTACTAATTGCAGCGGTGTCTGATTCTGTGTGTGATTACAAAGGGTACATGGTGCCATTTCTCTGCTCGTCCCCATGAGGTGCTTGGATCTTCCCAGTCTAATTGCTGCTGCTCCGTGGAGACTGGATGCTGTGAAGGATCACAGGGTGACTTGCTGGATATGTACATCTCCAGAGAAGTGGGCTGATCAAAGGAGAACCACTGAACTACTGAACACTACTAAATTCCCTTCTGTAGCTGGTCTCTGTGAAACAAGTCTGCTTCACAGGACATAAACCCAAATCCAGTTCAAGTTTCTGAGTAATAGGAAATGTTGCAGTTTTCTATGGTTTAGCAGAAAAAAGCTGCAGTGGACACCAAAAGATTAGCTCGGTTTTCTTTGTGCAATGCTCCTAAAGGCCTACTGCTGCAATATTTGTAATTTTTAGCAACTCAGGGAAAGATGCAGGAAATGTTGTGGTAAGAGTAGCAAGGCTGGTAACTGCAGACGTTGCTACTGCAGCAAGCCTAGTTCCTCAGTACACAGAACTTCAAGACAAGGCAGTAAAAGGGGTGATGATAAGGCACAGGTGAAAGGCGGATGAGGTCAGGTTTGTTTTATATAGGGTAAATGGGGTTTAGCTTGTACTGGTAAAGACAGCAACAACTTCACCTGGATTATTATGCTGCTGCTTTGTTAGTTCATAGCTTTCTCATCCAACTGAAGCTTAACAGGGAAATGTAAAAAGCCCAAAGACTTGAATGAATCCTGCTGTCCCTTTAACCACAAAATGCTAAATGGAGTAGGAAGCTGATCTTGGAGAGCAATCTGCTTAGACGAGTACAATCTAAAAGTGGAATAATCCCTGAGGTCTCTCATTTTGCTTGCTATAATTTGGGCAGAAAGCAATCACGTGTGAATGTTTCTAAGCTGTAATGCACACATGGTTCTGTACTTCTGCCTGCAGTGGCAGTGAAGGTGGCCATTCTGCTGTATTGTAAAAGGGTGGGAGGTACAGATGCTCCCTTTCAAAAACCCTACATTGCTGCTGAATATTTCTAAAACTATTTTGAGGATGATGGATAATTCTGAATAATTCCTCACAGCAGCATGTGTGAAGAGGTAGAAAATGGAGAAATGCCTTCTGATTGTCCTGAGAGATAAGCTTCTTTTTCATGGGTGTAAATGTGTGTGGTTGGACAAGTCCTCACTAATACCTGAGGAGGATTCATTATAACTGGTTTTAATCCTTCCTGAGGCAGGAGGAAAAAGGTTAATTTCCTGGTGAGAGGCATTTAACTGGCCTACAGACTGCTCAGAGCAATGGGGCAAGGAGGATTGGTCAGAATGAGAGAATGGGCTGATATTTCACAGCTCTGTTTTTCTCAGTCTGCTTATTATAGCCAGTGATAACAGTTAGGTTGTGCTGAGCAGTTTGTAGAAACAATAGAAGGATGTTTTCCTTTCCCTCTGCTTCATCTCTACAGCAGATGCAGCTGGGAAAGTCTCAAGTGAGGCTGCTAAAGTGTGTGTGGAAAATAAAGTACTTTTAACCAGGGTGTAGGCCTCCTTGTGAGATCATTTCAATTCTCTCTTCTGAGATGAGGAAAACACCAAAGAGTTGGAAGTAAATCTCCATCTCCTTCGGGAAGACAGTAATGGACAGAATATTTCATTGGCGGTTCCCCCCTATGTTGTTAGTGAGAAATCTCTTGGGACCTTAATATCGGGAAAGAGCAAGACAGTCTCATAACCACTTACCAGTCTCAGGAGCACATCAGTTGCTTTTAAGTACGTGCTAGGCATCAAGTAGATACCACCAAGAAATAAGAACACATTAGACTGATTAGGCACTATTCAGCAAACGTAAGGTAGGGAATTGCTCTGAATGTCTGAATTACTGCTGTGAGTCAGAGTTCTCACTGTATTCTCATGCACTGTACTTCAGTAGGGAGCTGATTTCCTTTCACAGAGGTAGTGGAGCACTGCTAGTTTTAAAGCAACAACTGATAGTTGGAAGATTGTAATGAATCTGCAGAATATAGTCAGTATCAGCAGGCTGATGCTGTTTTAGAAATTAAGTGAATAATCTGAAACGTCCCAGCATGCAAAACTATTGTCTGAAGTTACTTATAAAAGTCTGTCTTAGGTTACAGGAAGACTCTTTTCTTCTGTGGATTCTTTTCGAGGAAGGAAATATTTTGCCATTACCTTTTGGATTCCGGAGCATAGCAGAACTACCTAGCTGCTGAGAATTTATTTGGATAAGAATAGATAAGCGTTTCATTCTGTATCCTTCAAATCAGGCTCTTGCCCCTTTATAAGCTAATTGCCATTCTGTTTTTGTTGGTTGTTTTTTTTTTTTTTTTTTTTTTGAATGTTTTGCATTTTATATGCTACTGAATCAACTGAAGCAAGTTCTGTTTTGTTGGTTTTTTTTTTTTTTTTTTTTTGTAATTTTATTGTAATCAGTGCGTTTGTTGTTAGAGCATTCTGGTTCTGTGCACTTCATTAGTTGTTTCTGTTACGCTTTTCCTTTCTGTAACATTCTTCCTCCAGCGTTGCCAATTTAAAGGACCATCTTAAATCAATGTGGTGAGGCTCAGTCTTACAAAGTAATCATCTTCTCTTAGCTTTTTTAATCCCTTCTTATTATGAGTTCCAGGGGCTGCTAAAGGCTTAGACTGGAGCGGAGCCCTGCTGTGCTGCAACTGGCATATAATTCTGTCGGGCCAGCAGTGCTCACTGTGTTTACAGTCTAAATAGGTAAAACCAAAAATGAGAAGAAAAACAGATACCCTATCATTACTCAACTTGACAGAGGTCACAGAGCAAAGGTGGAGCTGTTAGTCAAGTGCCCCAGTGACCAGTGGTGTCCTTGCCAAACACATGGGCGTGATGCTGCCTGCTGTGTTGCTGCTTGGGAGCTTTCATATATATTGGTGCATACAGCACTTCTCTGAGTATCCTCTGGATATGTAAGACTGAATTTCTCAAGTCACATGGGAGAAGACAATGCATAACTATTTTCCAGTAGATTTAAAGTTGTACCTGAGCAGTCAAGAGCAGAACAGCTGCAACTCCATTGAGAAATGTGACACAAAGAACTTACAGGAGAGACAACAGGGTGTCTTGGTTTTGCTTACAAATCCTCCAGAGAAGCTGGCTGGTGAGATGTGCTCTGGTTTAATAAAGTATCTGTTTTTGTGGAAGGTGGGAAGGAATCTTTAGGCCTGGAGGTAAATGGAAAGATGAGCTCCAGCTGCGGGAGAACGCGTCACCAAGCCAGCATTACTTTTTCTTCCACCTCTGATACAGAGGTTGGGAGTCCTGATGGCGTTAGTAACAAGCAGTAAATAAAGTCCGCAGCAGAGCTACGCTGTAGTCACGCCCCCTCTTTCCACCGAAACTAGCACACAGTACCAGCCAGCCTTTCCCTTCCTGCAGCAAAACCCTTTTTCCTCAATTGCGACTTCCCGTTTGGAAGCCGACTTTTACAGACACTGTCCAGCAGGGGGAGCTCTTTCTCCATCCAACTTCTCCGCGCTCAGCCCGCTGCTCCCCGCACCCCGAGTTGCTTTGTGAGGGCTCGGGACTTCCCTGGGCGGTCAGCTCCTTCCGGGGTACGAAAGAAACACCGATTCTAGGGAGCGTACGCTACTATCGCTGCTGGGCACGCGGGCCGCTCCCCCCAGAACTACCAGTCCCGTCATGCCCCGCGCGCCGCCGGCCGTCGGGGCCGCGCGGCATCGCTGGGAGCGCAGCCAATGGCGCGCGCGGGCCTTGCCGGGCGGCTCCGCCTCAGCGCGGCGGGAGCGGAGGAGCTTTGAAAAGTTGCGTGTCGGGGCCCGGCGCTGCGGGACAGTTTGGGGTTGCGGTGCGGCTGGGTGCCGGCGCGGCTCGCTGCCGGCAGGGCCGAGCCTCTGGTTACTGCCGACGCTCGGGTGTCGGAGGGCGTAAAGCCGCGTTCGGGCTCCGGGTGAGGTGGTAGTTTCAGGCTCTCCTGCAGCGCCCGTGTGGCTCGGTGTAAGTCCGTACCGCTCCGTACGTACTGTGGGTGCTTCTCCCGGCCCAGGCGGCGCCTGTGCGGACCCCTGTTGCCCTCGCAGCGGGGTCTGCCGCGCAGGTGTACGCGGTGTGCGCCAAGGCGGGCGGTGCGGAGGGCGGTGCGGCCGCCCCGGTCCGGGCTGAGAGCGGGGCTCTGCCGGCACCTGGCCTTCCTCCTCTGCTCTGACGGGCGTGTGGGGGGGCACCTCGTCTCCATCTCGCGAAGGAGCGAAGATCTGCAAGGCTGTAGGCTGTACACTCTGCTTAAAAATCTTTTGGTTTCGCATAAACTTCTGAGTGGCCAAATGGTAGAGATATCACCTAATAATATGTGTGAAAAGTGCTCGAAAACCTTCTTGCAAAGTTGAGTACCACCACGTGCGGCTCTGTATGGCAGGATAGAATGACTCACCGCACACTAAAGGGCAAATGCACGTAGCTGGGGGTTAGGGAGAGAAGGCTTCACAGTAGCAACACAACGTTACTGCTGCTTAAGTTAGTCTTAGGGCTTATCCAAACCTCTGGTTATTCTACAGTCTCCATCCTGCATCCTTGCAACCCTTTTGACATCTGTGATGCATACCTGGTCACTAGAAGTGTGTTGTATTTTAGCAGTTCTAGGTCTAAGTAAATCCTGTCATTACCATTCAGTTTTAGCCATCCAGAGAGAACCTTCTTTCCTTCTGTTTTCTTGCCATTTAGCACAAGGAATTCCACTGCAAGTCATTGCTGAGTATATTTGAGCTTGCTTTTTTCCCAGAAGCCCGTGTCATACAAGCATTGTGGATTCTTCATTCTTACCGCTGTGATCTCATAATGATCAAATATTAGGAGATATCATTTAACGGAACTGTTTTCTGAGTGGTAAGATAATCTTATGTGACATGGGTTTTCTATACGTGCACACCTTCTTTCCTACTCTTTAGCAAAGGGAGGGTATAATTGTTTGCACAGGCATGTTCCAAGCAGCTTTCAAAAACTTTTTTTATTTGTCCTGTAGAGCAAGGGAACATGGCTGCTAAGAAGCTGAGAAGAGCAAAGTTGTCTCAGGAGCTGTGTGAAAGACTAAGCCGCTATCAGATCACTACCTGTCAGGTGAAAGGGTTACTATATAGCTTTTGATTATTTTTATTTTATTAAATTTCTAAGTTTAATTTACATAAAGCTTTACTGTCTAGGGGTATTTCTGGCCCAATCTGGCCCATGTCCTTGAAAAAAATGTTGCTTTAAATTGATGGATGGCTAAGACATTTAAATGTGCATATACTTGGTATCTTCCATTCTGAAAAAAAAAAAGAAAAAAAAAGGATACTTTATTTTAGGAGAATTGTGTAGCTACTGCTTGTATGAAGTAAGTCAGCAGTTCATGATCCCTCTGCAAAAACACATGTACATTACATAATCTAGCATTTGTGAATGTGTTATAAAGTTATTCTATCAGTTATGGGTTGATTCACCAATAAATTCAGAAGCTGTTGTTGTGAATGTTTCTCTAAAGAGAGTAGTGGTTTTATGTATTTCGGTAGCATTCATGGTAGACGCAAGATCTATTCCTAGAATTGCAACCTAAAAAACACAATGTAATGTGAATGTTTTTTGGGGTAGGTAGATACCTCTGTGGGCAAAAAGGTGTTATTTCATTGCAACTTCATCACAGTACTTGAATTTTTAATTGCTTGATGCTGTGACCTTTAAAATATAAATACAATTTCTCCTGTGATAGCCTTATGATCTTTAAGGTCCCTTCTAACCCAAACCATTCTATGACTCTATGACTTACTGGCATCAGAGAAGGGTAGAAGAGGTATGAGAAAACACTGCATAACGTGGCACAGTTGGTAAATCTGGCCTTTGGAATGTACACTAGTAATGTATAAATTGTATTAGTTTAGTCCTTAGTCTTGATCTCCTGGTTAAGCTCTCTGAACTGTTTTATCTTCTTTCAGGACTTCTTATGTCTCTCACTCGTGGAGCTAATGAAAGTGACAGGACAGAGCTACAGAAATGTGCAGAAGCTTCTTCGGAAAGTCAGCCTAGCTTGTGCTCCCAAAATGCAGACAGTAAGTATGCTTGTGTTGGTTCAGTTTTTAATTTTTTGTCTGAGAAAAAGCTAAACAATGTTGCTTACATTTTTATCAGGGAGTAGGGTGGTCGAGGTTTGTGGTGTCTCAGTTTGATTGCATAATGAGATAATAGTTTTATGCCTAAATTTAGATCCATGGGTGACTTTAGTTTGAGACGTTGGCTTCTATTAGACATTTTAGCTTAAGGAGATTGTTCAGACTTACAGAATTGGTCCTGAGTCCCATAGTGTAATATACTATTCTCTTTTGCATTCCAGCATATAAAAATTGCTTCATTTAAAGGAAGTATGGATTAGTAGAAGCGAGGAATAAGAATCATTGGATAAAGTTTTAGAGTCTGTGTTACTCAGGAAAGTGAGACTGGAAGATTGTTTCCATGGTTAATGTAAAAAAAAAATATATATATATATAGCTTTGCAAATCCTTTTTCATCAGTATATATATTCACTTGAGTGCTTCAGAATTAAATAATGATGAGGTAAAATGTATTGTTTGTTTTGGTGTGTTATGTGTCTTGAACGCTATTTAGTGTTTATTTATCTTTAATAGAATAACAGAGAATATATGAATAATTTTGAAATATTACTCTAATATACTACCTCTCATAAAATAAGGAAAAGCTGTAGTATGAAAAAGGAGAGTACTATATAAAATTCAAGCTATCTTACTCTGCTGGTAGAACTAGCTGAAAATTTTTCTGGTGAACTTCATAGAAAAATTGCTCTCTCATTGGCCCAACAAGTATGGACTAAGAGATCTGTGATTCAGTGGTGTGGTTATTTGTTGATGATTCCTGTGGAAATGCATCTATAGTACACTGTATTTCTAGCTGGCTGGTGACATCATTGTCTGGGTTAAAACTGATGCTAGTGTTTCTCTTGGGGATAGAGAAGTCACTTGGAGTTTTATGGACTGAAAGCAAGCCTCACTGAATGGGAAAGGAGAGTACTTTTGAAACACTCTTATAAAACTTAATGTTTAATGTTGTGGTGAATGAGGCACAACAAACAAACTTACTCTGTGAGCTGTAAATAGGATATAAATGTAAGGAAGGCTAATGGTGGGGGGAGTGGAGAGGGGACTGTAACTGAAAATTGGAATAGTTAGCTTATTTGCAAATATTAAGTCAGTCTAGGCTGATGAAAGCAAACGTGAGATTTTCGCTATTTCGACCAAAAAAGCATCTTCTAATCTGTGTTTTTTTGTTGTTGCTTTTTTTTTTCCTATTGTAGGCTTATGAAATGAAAGTGAGAAGGTCTGTCAATCCCTCTGCAGCCTTTTTACCCACCTCACTGCATAGTCTGGATAAAGTCTTGCATGGTGGAATACCCTGTGGATCCCTCACAGAGGTAACTTTTTAATGTATTTTAGTGCAGTTGTACACCACACCTAAAAGTCAAAAATCACTGGTTAGCCTGTCTTGTGTCAGATGATTTAAACACACAGTGAACAAACAAATTTGGATGAGAAGCACCTTTTGGGGTATTTTTTCTGCAGCCTGTCAAGAAAGTAAGAAAATGAAAAAAATAGGTGGTTTGGTGACCCTCTTTTCCTATGAAAAAGATATTAAATTTTCCCAGGAAAACTGGGAGAATTGTTGTTTGGATTTTATAGCGAGAAAGGTACAGTGTGGTTTAGTGATCAGAGTGTGAGGTTCTGAGTCAGGAGCCCATGTATTTAATACCTTCTCACTGATTTTACTAAGTCTTTAGGTTTTGGGAAGGAAAAATGAGCAGTTAAGACAAAAATGTGAAGCATAAAGGCATGGAAATCATAGATTTTTTTTTTGTATAAACTTAACTGATCTTTATTATAAATATGCAATGAGTTATTTTTTGAAAAGTCATTGCCATTAAGGCTTGTGTTATATGCGTATCTATTATAACCTTGCAAATAGCATATTTATAGCTATAACTGTCACTGCCTTTGAATACAATACTACGTTTTTTTTTTGCTTGGAATTTTCCTCTAAGAATAAAGAAGCGTTTCACCTGTTAGTGCTTGAAAGCTGTAGGGCCTTGCTTGTGCAGTTTCTATAATCTGGGAAGACAGGATTTGCATAGATACTTGTAGGGGTCATTGAATTCTATAAAACTAGATCCAGTCTCTGGCTTAGGAAGTTTCTGAGCCACAAATGAAGGTGGAGAAATATGTTTATTGGAGGGAGTATCAGTGTATGTATGCCCTGTTGTTACACTGTTTTCTGGCCATCTGTTGTAGGCCCTTGTTAGAGACAGAATCCAGAGTTGGGTGGACGTTGTTACTATGCAGTGTGCTCATATTTGCCCTCTTAGTGTGAAGTTCTGAAAAGACGTATGTCTCCTATGCTCTAAATTCAGATATATTGAAATAGTTTTTCCTTGAACACTTTAATAGTCCCTCTAAAATGGTTTTCTTTGTCAAATTTCAGCTTGCAAATTGCTGTGGCAGAGGAGTAGAAGTGAGAAGATATTAAAAAAAAAAGTATTTTTTTTTCCGTGCACTGGATTCAGAATAGGTTTGTTTTGATCATAGAGTGAAATCACTTACAAAATCTAACGGAGACTTCAAACATGCTAGAACTTAGGAGCACTGAGTTTAAACTAAAACAGTTAGTGCCAGAAATTAGCTTTTTTTTTTTTTTTAAATGAAGTATTTTGTTTTCCTCTTAGGTACTTGCTCTCTAAATTGATTGGGGCACATATTAGGGGTTTCTCAGCAAATGAAAGGCAGGGAACAACTCACTCTGCAGAGTCTACTTTCTCTAATTTAAAATGTGATTCTGGAGTAAAAGCATTTTTGCACAAGTCATGAGACCTGAATTAGTTTCAAAGTTGGCAGCACCGCAAGTATTTTTCAACGCGATTGTTAGATGAAATTTTATTAGAAAGCTATCAAATGTCAGTTGGTGCCGCTGTGATGCTTTACAGTAGCTTGTGAACATTTCACGGGTTGTGTTCTGCTTGGACTCAAATGAGTTTGGAGCTTAATCGTTCTAATTTGCACTTCTGTAACTTCCTGGAGCATAGCTGCCCTGCAGATTATCCTCTGCTGTTTCTGTTGTTAGGCAGATGTTCCATGTCTGAGAGAAGTTCTCTTCAAAAGTATGTCTTGTGCAGCACTTAATTCCTGACTGATGTGGCTTAATCGTCGCCTTCCTCTTACTTTCCCCACCAGTGAAGGTGGCTGGAAACTTTAAAACTTGGAATTTGAATGATTGAGCCACAGAGTCGAGTTCTGGTGGTATCTTCTAAGCCAAACCTACTCGCTTTTTGAGTGCCAGAGGGATTTGATTTGCGTTTCGCTGTCTCGGATCATTTTTTCCCAAATGTCTATTAGATTTTAAGTTGGAAATTAAATCATAACTGAAATGGTGTGGTTTAATGTCAGAACTTTTTGCCAACTCCTCTGAGGGAAAATTAAAGTAATGACTTTATGAATATTGAGAGTTTGATTCCTGGATAGCTGAAGAAGAATTAGCTCCTTGTGACTTCATCCAAACCCTACACTAGTGCCAGGGAAAAAAATACATAACCTATTGAAAAATAGAAGTATATTTTATTAGACAAAGTAAATAAAAAACTGTTGTAGTCTTCACATTTCTGCCTGGGTGGATTTTTGATTTTCAAAGTGAATTTAGAGTATAGCAAACTGAGCAAGTTTTTCACAGTCATTTGCTTTAAATTAAACCAGAGGCAGCTAAGAGTGTTTGTTGTGTTTGTTTTTTTTAAGAATGAAGATTGTATTGACCAAAACACTTGCTGAATCTGGTAACCATAATAAAATATGATAGTTGTATATAATTGTTTATTGTGGATTATTTTATATCCCACACTAATGCACTTAAATGAATGGTGATAAACGATGAATTGTTTGGGAGAAGTTCTCTATTGCTCCACGGGTTTGTTTTCTCCTACTATCTATTACTGCAATGCTCTCAGTCTTTCTCTGATCTGATGCACATATTCTCAGACATGTTTGCAGCATCTCTGCTGCATTAACTCCTGCAAAGGCCACTGAAATAAACGTTGATTCCAAGGCACCTCCCAGGCAGGGCTCAAACTACAAACCGTTTGAGGTTTCCTCACAGCTGTCCAAATATTTTAATTTAGCACCTGGATTGATGCCCTTCTCTCATTCATTTCAAATCTTGTTAACTAGAAACAGCTGGTGAGACTCCGAGGCTGTTACAGTCTGAGAAACGTGTACGGTTTCTTCAAATCTTATAGACATTTTGGGTTCACTTGAAAATGTGGCAACTATTGTTGATACAATATTTTGTCATTTAAATACAATGGATGGAGGACAGAAAATTGCTTAAGTACGACTAACTCCTGGTCTTTAATTCACTAAATGCAGTGTACATTTCTAAACAAAATCTAATGTTTCCCTTGTGCTAAGGCTTGAAGCGGATTGACTGATAGGACTTGGTTTTCAGGCCTTGTTTTAAAGTGATGTGAGAGATTTTAACTAAAGAGCGTAACAGTAGCTGATGCAGTCCCTCAATACTTCCCTGTAACTTTTCTGTTCCTCAAGTCATGCTGCTGCTGTTTAAAGTGAAACCATAACAATGCTACGGTATGTTGAGTTGCATCAGTGTTTGCACTTCAAAAACAAAGCATTGTACGCTTTGGCTCAAAAATCTGTTTGGTTTTGCCTGTGTTTTTCTTGCAAGGATGAACTCTGCAGTGGAGGGACCTAGGTGTCCTGGTGGACAACAGGTTGGCTATGAGCCAGCATTGTACTTTTGTGGCCGGGAAGGCCAATGGGATTCTGGGGTGCACTGAAGAGTGTGACCAGGTCAAGGGAGGTGATCCTCTCCCATACTCTGCCCTCTTGAGGCCACACCTGGAATATTGTGTCCCATTCTGGGTTCCCAAGTTCAAAAAAGACAGGGATATCCTAGAAAGAGTCCAGCAGAAGGTGGCAATGATGATTAAGGGCCTGGAACATCTCCCATATGAGGAAAGGCTGAGACACCTGGGACACTTTGGTTTGGAGAAGTGAAGGCTGAGGGGGGATCTCGTAACTGTTTATACATATCTGTGTGGGAGTCAAGTTGATGGGGCTGGACTTTTTTTTTTTTTTTTGTGGCATGCAGCAATAGAACAGGGGAAAATGGGCAGAAACTGCAACAAAGTTCCATACTGTCACAAGGAAGAACTTATTTACTGTCAGAGTGATGCGGCACTGGAACAGGCTGCCCGGAGTGTTACATGTCTCCAGAGAAGGAGACTCCACAAGACCTGTCTGGAAGCTTATCTGTGTGACCTACTGTAGGTAACCTGCTTTAGCAGGGAGTTGGACTGGATGATCTCTAGAGATACTTTCCAACTCCCTGTGAGTCTGTGATTCTTTCTTTATCTTAGAAAAAAACAAAACAACAACAGCAAAAGCCCACACCACCTCTGTATTTATCCTCTGTTATGGCTGTGCTGTGTATTTGGAGCAGTTTCTTTCATTTGGTAATTTAAATTCCTTGGACAAATAAATTTTTATCTTGCATTATTATTTTGTTCCAATTGGAGATGGAATGAGATGATCGCTCTCCGTTTTTTAGTGCCTAAATTCCCTTCAACTTTTTATTTGCTGGTTTTCAGTCCTGTAGTATTAAAAATGACATTATTTCCCTTCCCAAAAGTAGCGGCAGTGTGATACTGTATTTAAAACCACTGTAATACTAAAGAGAACATATGATTATCTGAACATAGAGCATGAGAGTCATTTGCAATCTCTGTAAGATCTGCTATGGGTAAAGAACAGTCTAGTGACGTGTCTAATACAAAAATTCTGCTCTCAAAAACTGGGGATCTCATCAAACGCTGTATTTTTTTGATCCTCATGGTTTTACTCTTGGTTCAAAGTCATACTGGAAACATTTCACACAAGTTGAGCATGTTCTTTGTGAATACTGTTTTGTTGAGCATGTTCTTTGTGAATACTGCTTAACTGCAGTAGACTTTGAGCAGGTGAAAGCTTTAATTGGCATGCCGGTCTGGTTTATTAACTGATGTTTATGTTAAAATATGGTGATGAGGAGTTAATGTCAATGACAAACACTTAGAAAATAAATTTCATATAGTATGCTAAGCAAAAAGTTAGTTCCTCTTAAATTGTAGCACAGTTGTAGTCGCTGGGGCACCTAAAATCTTTCTGATGTGTTGTTCATATTGCACACTCAGACTACACAGGCTACAAGCTATCGTCTTTGTGATTTCCAGGTGAAACTTGATCATCACAGAGGTAATCATAGTAGTAAGCTGTAATTTACATCTGTGAACTCAGTAGCTTTTGACAGACTTAGAGCTGTAAAGGTAATTTGATGTCAAGTGAATGTCAGCTGTGTTTCTTTTAATCTTGCTCTATTTTAGAAGGTAGCACAGAGGAGGAAATGGAAGGTAACTGGGGATGGCTCTGGGGAAGATCTTGTTAGAAGAGGGGGAGAGAAACTCAAATATGGGAGAGCAAAGTAGGGAAAGGAGGATGGTGAAGAAAGTACAAGCAGAATGCTGCATGTAAAGAGTTATTTATTCTTCAGTGGTGATGATTTTGGCTGCAAGGCACAGATCCAAAAGTAACTGAAAGTTGCTCTTTGCGGACTGCGTTCTTTTTTGTGACTATTGTCTTTGATATCTAGAGGAGCAGAAGAGGCATTCTTGCTGATAGGCCTTAGTTAAAATTAAAATTAGGGTGAAATGCATGTGATGTCTCTTGGTTATGATGTTACTAATCTTTTTTCTTCTAGTTAACAAGCCCACCGGCTTATGGCAAAACTCAGTTTTGTATTACAATGAGTGTTCTGGCTACACTGCCTGTAAGCATGGGAGGACTAGATGGGGCTGTTATTTACATTGACACAGAATCTGCATTCAGTGCTGAAAGGTAAGATGCAAAATTGTAAAAAACACACTTCGAACTTCTCTAGCGCTTTTTATCTTGGAACCTTCAATTATTTTCTGAACATTTATAAAATATATACTTATGGTGGCTATTAAGCATGCATCTCATATGTGCAGTAACTCTATAGGTTATGGAATTGTTTGAATAAGAATGGTTTGCTCACCTTGCTGATTTGCTTGATGTTCCAGATTCCAGCTGTGGAACAAGCTGAATAGCACTCTTTCTAATTTTAAAATGGTCCTATAATAGTCCTATATCGAAACATTTATTTGCAGTTTAGTTTGTGAAGTTAGCAAGGTTTTGAAGGTGTAAAGGCTCAGTGTTTTGAGCAGCTGTAATTGGTATATTTTCTGTAATTTATGTATTTTTCTATTGCATAATAAAAAGCTGCAACATTGCAGGTGGTGTCCGTTGTTCAGCTCTGTCAGAACGTGGGCACTGGGACAGGTAGATGGAATGGCCATAGTAATTCTGGAAATCAACATTGTTTTAATCGGTCTTGTAGCAGTTCAATTCACCTCTCCCTATACAGCTATTAACTGAAAATGCACCAAACTTGTCTAGAAAATCTGAAAATATGTTTACTCTTCTACTTATGTCTATTGTCCGTGGGGAAAAACACAAGATAGAAATTTCTGTGAACTAAAGCTGAGAACAGCGATGGATTTTTCTATCCTGTGAACCTCTGCCCTAGTAGTAGAGAACATGTTCTGTGCAGTTTTTGGTTTCATCATGACAAATGGGATTTATCTCTTAAAGATCTTTGCGCCTGCATGGTACTGTGCAGATAATAGTGTGACCATAGCAAAATTTTGTTGTGTCATTTTAAGACAATTTGTGTAATATTGTTTTCTCATATGTATACCTATTAGAAAGTATAATGAAATTTCATTTTTTATGGACCACTGAATGATTTCCAAATTGAATGATCATTACCCAAGAAGTTTACACAATTAACTGTGCAAATGTAAAGAAAAGAAAGATTCTGTCCCTCGAAGTTTAGGACAAGTTTAGATATATTTAGTAACGTATCAATGAGTTTCAAATTATGTTAAAACTGCTTATTCAGAATAGATAAATCAACATTCAAGCCTAGTTGTTTCAAAACTCAATAGAAATGTTTTAAGAGGTTTGTTGTTTTTTTTTCCTGGAATGGCTTTTATTGAAAGGAGCTTAAATAAAGAGATAATCAGAAGGTTGTGTCTGCATATATCCACTAGATGTCATTCTTCTCAAGCATGTGGCCTGTGGATTATGGCTGCTTTAATTACAATTAAGTATTTTTTGTTTCTGTTCTCAAAAATGAAGTCTTCATAGCGGTGGAAGGGGGAAATGTACAGTGCTCTGGATTTTACAATCAGTTTCTAAAATCTTGGATTCATCTGTAAGGACATAAATAAAAT
This sequence comes from Numida meleagris, assembly GCF_002078875.1. Taxonomy (NCBI): domain Eukaryota; kingdom Metazoa; phylum Chordata; class Aves; order Galliformes; family Numididae; genus Numida; species Numida meleagris. The sequence goes on along the minus strand of NC_034414.1, from coordinate 29,306,615 downwards.
TGCCTTGTGTTCACAGGTGTGGAACTTCTTTCCATTGACTTCTAGAAAATTTAATGTCCTTGATTTCATGTATACAAGTTAATTGAAAACGTGGACCTCTCATCAGTAAACTTTTGTGTAAACTCTATGTATGGACATCTTATGTCTTTTCTAACTGTACCCTTGACTCTGGCATCATTGGGAAGACAATCTAAATGTTCTAACTTCCTGTATTTCAGTCTGACACTCAAGTAAACTACTTCTTTGAAAAAGATTTCCCATATTACATGCTTAACATTCAGAGGTTTAATTTGTTTACTTTGTGAAAGCCTGATGCCTTATAACCTGCACATGATTCCTTTTTCAGTGTTATGCTTCTTGTCTTTTTGATAGGTTGATAGAGATAGCAGGAAACAGATTCCCTACTTATTTTAACACCGATGAAAAGCTATTTTGCATGACCCGTAGCATTCATCTGTATCGAGAGCTGACCTGTGACAGTGTACTGAAGAGGTATACTTTTCCAGAACTTGAAGCAGAGGGGGGACAATTTGGCTGGATTGTCTAAGATAATATCAAAGTTTTATGAGGAGTAATTCATTACTTGGAAGCTTTTATGCTGATGACAGCACAGTCCCCAAAAAGAAAAATTGCTACCAAAAGACTGGCATTGCTTTTCTCATTTCGTAGTGCTTGACTAATCCACTTGATGTTTTACAGCTTCTGATAGACAATTTCTATAGGATTTGAACATCGTAAACTTTTAAAGAGGAGTGGTTTGTCTGACAGATCTAGTCTTGGTTTGTGGAGATACCACAGTGTTAAGAGTTATGTTTGCTGTGAGACAGAGAGGAAGTATTGCACTTTCAGAGTGCTGTTTAATTCCAGGAAGACTGGGAGGACCCCTCTAGCAGTTGAAGGGAGGAACTGCTTAGAAGTCACCATCCTGAAGGCAATGTTGTATTGTCAACTTGTTAGTTTGTTAGTTTTTGTGCACATACTGTAAACATGTTGAATATCAGAATCTTCTTGTAGATTTTATGTTAGGGGGAGAATTATTCGAAGAATTGTTACTTCTAGTACAGTTTTATCACAGAAGAATGGCTGTTAGCATATTACCAACGTGTTATATTTGAATTGTCATCATTGGAGGCATATAGAAGCAGGTCTGAATTTCTGCATATGTAAGCAGCGGGTATTTTCTTGTTGGATGTTGGGATGCTGCTACTGTATGCAAAAAGGCACAGTCTTGATGTCTGCTTAACTTGCTGTCTGTGTCATTCAGAGTTTATGGAGCATAATGTTGCTAAGCAGAGTGTCTTCTGAACCTCTCTTGGAGGGGCCTGCCTTGGGTTATATGGCCTGTTGGAGCCTGAGATTCCTTTCTAGATCTCTTCAATGTATGCAGATGTTAGTGGGGGTGAGCTATGAGGGAGAAAGAGGGATTGACTTTAGCTTATTAAAGAAAACCTTTTATTTAAATAATTTCAGGATAATAAAACAGCTGTATAAATAATGTTATCAATGGCTTTTTTTTTCAGAATTAAGTCTTTAGAAGAAGAAATTATTTCAAAGAAGATTAAACTCATAATAATTGACTCTGTAGCTTCAGTTGTCAGAAAAGAGTTTGACACAAAACTCCAAGGCAATCTGGCAGAGAGAAGTAACTTTTTGGCTAGAGGAGCATCACTGTTGAAGTATTTGGCAGAGGAGTTCTCAATACCAGTAAGTTCTTCTTCCTTTTTAAGTTTCTGCTTTACAGTTTCAAATAATAAAATCCAAGAAGAGTAAAAATGACAAGATGATGAAAACTAGGTAAAGCTCCTGCTACAAATCTTCAAGCAGGTATCATCTGGAAAATAGTACTGGAACAGAAAATAACTTGGTGGTTTTTGTATTGCTTTTTTCTCAATGTTTATTTTAGACTTCAAATAAGGATGTACTGATTGTCTTTCCAGCTGTTTTTCAGTGCTTTGTTATTCAGTTTTCTTTTTAAATATCATGTTTTATTCTGTTGGCATTAAATATGGCTTACCCTGATATTTCCCTTCCTTTGCCTCTTTTACTTAAGTTTATAGAATCTTAAAAAGCCTTATACTCTGAAGTGTGTACATTCCTTTTACAACTGATAACATATGCCAGCTGATGTGGAAAAGAAGGTAACAACTCAACAAATCTATGTGGATTTGTCCATAAACTGCAGTGGAAGAGTTTACTTTATCGCAGACACTACTCAGTGCAGGGACTGAAAATTATTTTAAAGTGCGTTAGAAGATGTAAGCTCTGTAAATGGAGGGGTGTGTGTGTGTGTGTGTGTGTGTGTGTGTGTGTGTGTGTGAAGGGTGTTTCTCTGTGATATGATCTGTGGGTGATCAGAAGCAGGAGTCAGGAGATGTGACTGAGACTCAGATGTAGGAAGTATTTCCTAGCATAAGTAAACTTCTTGTTGCTCCTGTGTAAGAGAGAAAGTGTGTCAAGAACCTGATTTAAACTGGGTAGTTCTTTTCCCTCTGCTGCTTTTGAGAAATATACATGTCAGAGTTGTGGAACTAACTGACTTAGCTGAAGATGAATGGATTTCCTTCTGTCATGCAGTTGATAAAGGTATTTTATGGAGAGAATTAAACCCTGCCTAAGTTCCTTTAAGATCTGGTACAAAAGATAGTGTCCTAGTTAGTACACCAAAATGAATATACTGCTTATGAAGCCAGGAGAGAGATGCTCAGTTAAGAGTGTCCCTTTCTGTATTTTGGGGAATAAGATGCAAGCCTATGAAAAAGGAGATGGGTTTTATGGGTAGATACTGTTTTTATTTGTTTTTTCTTTACACACCCGTGTCCCCCTCACCTGCCTACCTTAATTAAAATGGTAAAGCTGAACTGCATTGCAGCCTCTGACAGTTCAGGCTGCTGCCCTGCTTACACTCAGACAATGCTGATATTTACAAAGATCTTAGAACTGGACAATATAAAGTAGTGTAAGGCTGATTTTATTTCATCCTATGTAGAAAGGAAACGAAGATTTAACATTTAAAGGCTTCAGTTACATTAAATCTAATGTGTTTGCTTGAGGCATTTGTAATGACTGGTGTGCTGGTTCTGTTTTTGTTTCCTGTTGTGAATGCTCTAGTAAGGAGTCTGGAAATTTTGGCCAAGAATATGTGCTTCTGACCACAACTATCTTTCTGAATTGCTCAGTGAAGTGTTTTACCTTTTGAGTAAAATCTTTAAAGTTCTGTGTACTGTTCCAGAAAGGTCTTGGCTAGAGATTGAGGTTACCACAAATGCAGGACCCTAGGCAATGCTATGTATGCGTAAGATGTAAAATGCAACAGCAGAGTGTTATGTGTCTGCAAGTGTTGGTACATCCATAGAAGCAAGTTTACATTGTGCTAACCTCTGGTATTTCAGATTAGAGAGCATCTGAGGTTCTTACTGTAAATAACCGTGGTGGAAATTTTCTCAAATGTTCTTCCATATCTGGAAGATTATAGATGTAAACTTGAGACTAAAAGAACATTAGGAAGGTTGCAAAGTAGTTTAGATCATTCATAAACTGGACATATGAAATATGTAACGCTCTATGGCAGCGCTAGTGCACCTAAATACTGAGTCGAATGGCAAGTAGGTGGGCTGAATTGAAGACTGAAAAAGATGTGGAGCTAATAAATGATAGGACTTGAAGTCAATCCTTTAGATTGGTGAAAAACTGAGTAGGTGGGCCAGGGAATCCGAAATGATGACAAATCAGGGTCAGGAGACTAGCCTTGAAAAGAACTGGGAGTAGGGGAGAGGAATTTCAGTGACGAAGATGTAAGAATCTTACTTTGTTTAGCTCGGCTAAGGAATTGTTAAGGGTTTTTTCATTAGTTAATACATGCTTGAGGAAGAGGTATTTGATTGAAAAGCAACCTTGTCAGCTGACAAAGATATTCTACAGTTCTGTGGTTGGAAGCTGAATTAAGCAAGTTTAGACTTCAAATAAGGGTTGTGTTCTTAATGGCATAATTAATCATTGGAGTATGTTACTAAACTCAAATAGATTCTTGCCACCAAGTATTTTTAAATGGATTTTCCCCTTCCCAATTTCCTAAAAAAGAAATTGATTCAGAAAGGCTTTGATTTGGGAAACCCCGACTACAATGTTATGCTGGAGTTCAAACGAATTTTATGTAGTTCTTAGCATTATAAATGCTCTAGCTATTAATAATTATGTACTCGTGTTGGATGCATACTGTGTTTCTTTAGCAAAAGTCAATAGCATTCATAACTTTCACTGAATTCAGAGGGAACTGTTTCATACCTAAGCAGCTTTATATGTTATGAAGTATTCCAGGGAAAAAACAAAACATGTCTTAACTGCCTCAAAACTGGTGGTCATCATTCAGTAATTTGTCTGCGCTTCTCTTTTCAGTTTGTGAACTGGGAGTAATAGAGCTGTTTGGTTGTGAGCGTGCTGAGGAAAGCTACTGTTACTAGTTACTGTTCTGTAAGCACTCAGACTGTGTTCTTGAGCAATATACAGGTGTCCACTGGAAAGTAATACTTCCCTAATCCACTTGAAAATTTTAGATAATCTGTAGCAAATGAAATTCTAATCCACCTTAGAAAATGAGGAAAAAAAATACATTAATTGAAAGGCACCATCTTTGCCACTGTATTAAAATAAATGAGTATTCTTTGATTATAAATTTTTGCTTGACGTAATGTTTTGTTCTTTTTTAAATGTGTGGACAACATAAATTACTTCTCCAGAAATGAAATACTATGCCTGATTTCCTGTTCTCACTCCTTCCTAACACGGTAGTAAATTTAATTCCATTCTAGGTGCTTTAAGAGATGCCAGGGCAAGAGGCAGCATGGAGGCAAGGTTTTGATTGCTTCTGGGCTATTGACAGGCTGCCAAGCATCTGTGCTGATGACAGAACAGTCACTGAATCTTTCCTCCGTGGGGAATTATGTAGCGGTGGCCCTTCCCACCCTTCCCTGCACACACCAGTGACCGAGAACTGTTCTGTCCGGGTTGGTTGAAATGAGCCAGTCAGCCCAAAAGTGATTGCTAGAAGCTGAGAAAGACTGTTTGACTGTAAATCAAACAAAAAATCCCTCTGTTCTTGAAATGAAGATGTAAACGTACATGGAAGACTTATGTTTGTTTTAGAGTGTGCTGTACTTGAGAGCATTTAGATCTGAATGTTTTCTGTTACAAAATGGATTGATGCTGTCTGGCAGATGGCATATTTAAGCAGCAGTCATCAGTCCTGTATGTCCTCTTGTCGTTTCCTGAAATCCCTAGCCTTCCTAAAAGGAATGGAAGTCAAAATATGTTCTGGGTGTTATTTCTTTTCTTATTTTCCTATGAATAGGGAAGAATATTTATTCAATATAAAATAGTTCGGTGTTCATGCTGTTTGGAAAAAAAAAATGCTGCCTCCATTTCAGTGAAGAGCTAAAACTGGAAACCAGTATGAGTACAATTACTCTTGAGTTTTAACTGTTCAGCTCATAAAACTTATTATTTACAAAATCTGGTCGTCTTGTTGTTAGTAGATGACAAAATGTGTGAAGGTGACTAGACATCTCCTTGGGAAAGCACTCCAGAATTGACATTTGTAAAACCAAACTGCCTTAAGTATTCTTTTAAATGTCAAATTGAGACTGGAGATTAAACTTGTTTTGTAAATCCCTAAGGCTAATCAAAAACTACTATACTGTCTGTTCTTGGAGGACACAACCCAGACAAAGGTATAGATCCATGAAGAGAAACTGTTATTGTGATAAACATGCTGGCTATCATTACTAGCAGCAAATGTATTTCTCTTCTTTTTATACTGTTTTTGAGAATATGAAATAGTTTTAGAGGAGAGACTTTCTCCTCTCATTTGTAATTTTACAGTGCAAGTGGAAGACAAACTTCGACTAATCTGTGATGGTTTTTAATTGCTATGCAAAGGTAACAGTAGTCAAGAAGCCCTTTATTTCTACAGGTAATACTTTGTTCCCTTAGATGCAACATTCTCCATCTAAAAACAATCACTTTATCGGTATTAATAGTGTCAGCAATTAAAACTGTCAGTTTTTTTTCACGTTCTCGGTTCTCACACTTCTCCTTTCAGTACTTCCTGCTCAATTACGTATTTTGTGAGCTTTAATCACTAGGTTTTCATTTGGTTTGGAAAGCCAAACATTCAGTGGGATATATGCTTGTTTTTAGGCTGTGTGTGAGTTTTTCTTCTCAAAATCGACGTATTTAAATGCACACACTACTTGTCTTCTGCAATGCCTTTTCTGCTGTCTTTGGTTAAGTGTGTTTAACTGTATCAACTCAGCTTCCTACAGTGAAGTTTCTTAAGATTTGAAGTGCTTCCGTTGTCAAAGAGAAGTAATGTTTGAACTGTTAATGATTTTCTTTCTTTATAAGTGAGTATTTCCATTGGGTGTCATCCTTGGTTCTTTTTTTTTTTTTTTGCTTTCGCTGCTTGTCATCTCTGGAGCTTTGTTATCACTGTTGTGATATTTGAAACTACTAGTTTATGGAGAACTAAAGAAATTGCAGAATGGAGGGTTTCTGGAGAAAAGTTGTTGAATACAATTTCTCTTGAACTGGTAATGAAATATGTAGAAGGTTGAGAAAAACTATAGAATTGGTTTTCGTGTTGCTGTACGTAACACCACCGTATGCTGATGTTTCCAAAACTGTGGGGATGCTTTAGTTTTCCAGATTCATTTGTCTGTATCTGCGCCGTGAACTACTGAAGTACAAACTTTGTGTTTCTACTTTGCTATAAAGTATTTTCCTTATTATGCTTCCAGGATTATGGAAATAGTAACTGAATTATGTTTGCAAGTTGTTTAAACCTAAAACAAGCAAAACTATTCCTTGCTTTAAAAACTTAGATGGTTCCATTTTGAAGTTCTCAAGAAAGAAATGTTTTAAGAGTTGCACAGCATCAAAATACATGTTTCTTAAATGAGGAGCTAATCTTATCAGGAGAAAGCTTTTTGGAATTAAGTTACTGAAATTTTGCTAGCCACGCTTAGGCCAGATGTGGTTCAACTGGATAGAATTCAGAATTTCACTGGATAGAATTCAGTAAAAAATATGGATCCTTTTCTGTTGAGCTGCTAATCTGTATGTAAAGTGTCTTGTCACTCAGCTTCCAAGCATAACTTGTGTTGGTGCGCATATGCCAATACCCTTCCCAGAATCATGCTTACTGCTGGTTGTAGTGCTGGTAGTTACTCCACCATTCACTTGCTGCACAATATTGAGGTTTACCCAGTAATGTAATCCTCCTTTTGGTGTGGGGCTGTTTTGTTGTTTGCTTTTATTTCCATATGTGTAGCTTTGGGGGCTCTTTTCATGAAGTCTGTATATCTTTTTAGGGTTCAGCGTGGAAGTTTAAACAGTTTGATTGCTTAGACTCAGAATAGTGTTTCTGAAACTGCGGAGTTTTTAAATAATCCACTAGCTTCTTGGAGAAACTGATCTGTCCTTCTGTGAACTCAATAGGGTGAAAAGACACTAATGTTTTACTCTGATCATATTTTGAAAGTTATCTGTAGAATAAATGCTTAGAATCGGTAGATACAGCGGAACTTGCTGACTTATATGTTTCTGTATGAGTTAAAGAAACATTGAATAGCCTCAGCTGAGTGGCAGTGGAGAATTTTGTTCATGCTAGCTCTACCTTTCATCAGAACTTCTTAAGTATTGATTTAAAGCATATTCCCTTTGCTATAAAGGAAAATATCTAATCTAATTAATCGTACTACATCAGTCTGAGTAGCACATGGTTGTGAAACAAAGCATTTTATATTAAGGTTTCCTTCTGTCTTATACCTAGCGGTATTTTCATGCCTAGAGCTAAGCCTATAGCTTTGTTCTTTTACCAAGGATTGTAAGATTCCCCCCCCCCTTTTTTTTTCCTTACAAAAGCCTGCTTAAAATAAAAGTGTCAGAGTTTCATATATATATTAATGCTGTTGTTTGTAAAATGTGATTTGAAATGAATTTTAATTTGTTGTGCTTAATTAGGAAAACAAAATGGTTGAAAAGGAATTACAGACTGGAAGTCTTTCTTTGCCCTAGCTAGAACTTCTTAAGAGCAGTTCTTGTTGTTGGCATACTGTTTAAATCTGTAATCCATGGCACTGAGCAAAAAGTAGTTTTGATTAGAAAGAAGTTAGTCCAACTGCAAAGTGCTGTTGCAGTGGCAAAGTTAGATGGCTTTTTTTTCTGGTGTGCCTGTTTAAAAAAAAAAGTGTGTATATGTATATATATTCTCAGAAGGCACAGCTTTGTTTTGGTTTAAAATGATTGTTTGAAATGTAATTGTAACTTTCTTCAGTACTGCTGCCTTCTGTGTACTCGTTTATACATGCCTGGAGAGTATATATCTCTGCAGTTTTGGGTCTGTCACAGTGTTCCTTTTGGACTGTCTACTCATAAAACGTTCAGTACAGCTGAGGAAAAGGAACAAGAAGCAGTAGAGCAATTTTTCCTGTTCTCATGTGGTGGTGAAGCACAGAGAAGAAAGCAGTTTTAAATTAAGCTGGAATTACATTTTCTTTTTCTTTTGAAGTATCCCCTCCATTGTTTTTTCCCACTTTATGTTACAAGTGACTTGGTTAAAAGTACAGTTTTCCACTAAATTTTGCATCTGGTCAATAATAGGTTCATCTAAGTTATATTACTCTAGTTTTCAAGCAATAGACATATAAGAGATGATCTACTACTGAACTGAAATTTACGGTATTTGTTTCTGGCCTGACACATTTTTGACAACACGCAGACTTAGAACAACAGTAACTGTGCTGAAGTCTTTCATGCCTTTTATTGGGAGTTCAGGATTTGCCAATATGAAGAATGGTTTTCACTGTTTAAAAAAAAAGAATTGCCAGAACCTTTAAACTGATGACCTGATAGCAACGCAAGGAGCAGTTGACTAGATTAGAACTTGTTGAATAAGCCTTACTCATGTAAACCCAGTATAGATTAATTAGTAGTTTGGTTTTCAGGTATCCTAGAGTTTGTTTGCTTTGTGGTTATTCAGCCCAAGGGCTCCTGACAGTAAATAGGACCCACTCTCCAATCCTTGCTCCTAAATAAAATTGTATCTGCTCTCTGAGGTGAAAAGGGATGTGGGATGAGATTAAACTAAGGCAGAGCAATGCATATGACTGTTAAAATTACAAATGTGTTCAGCAACTAAAAGTTAAAATTGAAAACAGTAGCAGATGTCTTGTAGACTCGAGAAGAAAAAAGTTATCTTTGAAATTATTGTTTGTATGGAACTGGGTGCACTGCTGGGGCTGCTTTTTCATAAAGAATGTAGTGAAAGCTTCATGATGCAGTCATTGTGTTGTTAACTAGAAAATATGTCTTTTTAAGTGTCTGTAGAACTTCCTCACCTTTCACACCTTGAAGGTTTGGATGGTAATAATGGACAACCAGACCAAACTATTGCAGATAGACATCTGATGATCCTGGGCTGACTTGGAAATAGGAGCATCTAGGTTAAAGGGACAGGTGTTTCAGCCTGCTCTTTCTCTTCTGTTTTTGAGGCTCCTGTGCTCTATGAGAGTTGTGGATCTTGTTCTGGTTTTCCTCTGTTTTGTGGTTGAATTGAAATCTGTCTCCTGAGTAAGTTCTATGATTTTTTTACAAGAAGACTCCACCTTTTCTATTGAGAACTCTATGTTTTGCATCATTGCTCACTGTTGAAATAATAGATTTCCTTTTTTAACTAAAAATTGGGAAAAATAAATCCATTTAAATATCTGCAACTTCAGTGAATATTTTAATTGACTTGTCAAAAGTTCACCGTAATCAAACTGAGGGAGGCTCATTCAGAGTATGGATTCCAATGAGAATTGACACGATTTTTGTAACTTCTTCAAAACTGTCATTTTAGCTCTCACTAAAATGCATAATTTTATCTCATTTGAGAATATAGTACTTCTGTTGTAATAGTCTAGGTAAAAAAAGTTGGAAGCTTTTATTAAACAAGCCTGAGAAGCCCAACTTCAGAGTTTTAATTAGAAAGGGCTAAATGACATGAATGAGCAGAATGAAATTTTTGTTGTTGTTGTTGTTGGTAGGACTAAATCTGAGTAACTGTAAAACAAGAGCTCTTTTTTCCTCCCCCTGATACTCTGCTAAATTTTTTGATGCTCTGATTAGGATGAACTGCCCTTTCCCTCTCAGAATGTGAATCACTTTTGTCTTTAGATTCCAGTATTTTCTGTACTTACTATCTCATATCTCATGAGGCAGAGAGTACTTTGCTCTTCAGTGATATCTCTGAGGTCTTGACTCAGTTCTTGGCAGGCTTCAGTACTGTGTTTTCCATGATGTGCTCATTGATAATACATTAATTAATTGCTACTTTTTCATGAAAATAAAACTCACACTACCTGTAGAGGAAAATAGCTTTAAAAGTGCTTACTGCTTAAAATGGTTTCTCGTAACTTCATACTGGTCCACCTTGGGAAAATGGGGGCTTGCTTATGGATCCAAAAACATACTGGTGATACAAGTATGTTATTTCTCAAGATCCTTATTAAAACAAAGCAACTTCAGATGCCGACAGTCTTGGAAATGCCGAACTAAAGTTATGTCTCTGCAAAGCCTGTGAACTATACTAGCGAGCTCCGGTCAGATATTCAGAAGTTTTATGTAGGGTTATGTGTCTGTTTCTCTTTCACTTTTAGATTTGTGCATCATCAAATATACGCTGTTTTTCCCTCAGTATTTGTGAAAGACCGTGCAGTGAAAAGCAAGCTAGGTATGACATACTGATGTGGCTTTAGTGCAATTTTTGCCTTCTGCTGTTGTGTGATTTCCTGAATTGATGTCTTACTCTAAGAAGCCTCAAGTCTGGTGGAGAGGTTTTGGAATGACATCTAAGAACTGTTCCCTCGAGTCTTCAGCAAATTCTCTATGGGAACAGTAGAGAAGCCTGCTGTTCATTTCTCTTGCTTTTAGTGATGCATTCTTTCTTGCATCATTTTCTAACTTGGTACAGTAAAGGCCTTATTTGGAAAGGAATTCACTGGTGTAACATCAGTTTGTCAAAAAATGTTCCTGGGGAAATTTCTTTTAAAAAACAAACAAAAAAAAAACCCAACAACTTCTGAACATGCATTGTCATAGGATTTCTTGGAGGTTATAGACAGCAGTTGCCAAAGGCTGCTTTGTGTTTGGGTTGTATAACTTTCTCTACTTGTATGGAAGAGCTCTGTCATGGCCCTGTCTATTGCGATAGAAACAGTCATGCCTGGGCAGACATGGGCAGTGAGTACAAAGCTTCTGAGGAGGCCTTGGTACAGAGTGTATGCACAGCATTAGTATGCTGTGAATTAGAACAGATACACTCTACTTTGTTTCTGTTATACCCATAAAAATGAGGCTATTGCAAGCAGGCAGATGCTGCTGAAACAGTGCAAAGTCTGCTCCTACTTGTGCTTCCAAGGAGCAGGTTGGCAGTAGAAATTTTATTGTTACTGGCTGAAGATGCTGTTGTGGGGTTGACAGCAGCACGTACTGCTGGGCTTCCTTTTTCGGTTGGCTGAAGGAATGCTCAGAAGATAGGAGCTGGCAACGCGTTGAAACTGCTGCCTGGGAAATCCACAGACCAGCAGCCCATTTTGAAGCTTCCCCAGGAAAGAAGGCCAGCAGATAAAAAGCTGAGCAAAGCGTATCTGTGAAAGTCACAAGATCATAAGTGGCACATGGGTAGCAGATTAACTGAGCCGGTGTTACAGAACATGCAGTCCAAAATCAAGAGCTGGTCGGCCACTGACAGAGGTTGAACAGTGAAAACAGAACAATATATGCTTTTTTTTTCTTGCCTACCTGCATTGTAATTCAGTGCAGTATAGAGTTTGCAACTGTCTCACATCGCTGAGGAGCCAAAACAAGGATGTAATGTAGCCAAAAAGTAACCCAGGAAGAAAACATTACTGGGCAATTGTTGCACAGCTGAACAGGCACTAATGTTGGCAGGAAGGAGGGGCAGGAATGTGTGGGTTCTGGCAGCAGTGCAGTTTCTGAATGTATAGGTGCATCTTCAGTAAAAAAAAAAAAGAGTAAAAATGCTAACTAGGTGATTACTGAGAACAAGATAAAAAACATTAGGTGCTCAACAGCATCTTTTTGGGCTTTTGACAGTTATAGAAAAGATTTTGCTGCATATTACAATGCTTTGTATTTTGAAAGCGAGCAGCCAATCCTTACAGTGCTATGATTTGGGTTTTTTTTTTTTTTTCCATCATTAGGTCAGCTTGCTGATTTTAGTCTGTGTTCTGGTTTTAAAATGCATCATAACATGGTGTATTTGGAGTTGTAATACATCAAAGCATAATGAATTTTAGCTGAGGTCAGAAACTATGCTGAGTAGTGGGTTTTCAAACCACAGTATTTCTCCCTATGCTGAAATTCAGAATGAGGTGTATAGCAAACCATAAAATAGCTGCTACGATTTATAACATGCTTCCATTCTTTCATTATTAATAGTTTCATATCCATTTGTCAGTGTGCTATGGCTAAGCCATTACCCAAGTTTTTGCAGCTGTTGTTACACAAGTCTGTAAAATGTAGTTATTTCCAGCTCCTGTTTTTTGTCTGCTGGTAAGAGGGGACTTTATAGCAAACTTACTAAATTGTCCAAGACTGTAAGTTCTGTACTAGGTAAAATTCTGTGATCTTGATTTGAACTTGGCCTGTGGCATTTTCTTCTTAGTTCCTTTGTTTTAATGGCATTGGTTGCAACAGTTGTTTCAAGTACTGGTGTTTTGTTTAATCTCATTAAAATTCTGCACATAGTTGTAGTTCTGTACTTTTGTAGTTCTGTTTTTAAGAACATCTTTGTGAAAATTACAGTTGCTGATTTGATCTGAAGGTAGGGTCCCTAGAGAGGTCTATTTTGAGATGACTGGGTCTGCAGATAGCATGTGTGGGATTTGGGGTTTTTTTGTTTGTTTTTTTTTTTGTTTTGTTTTGTTTTTTGTTTTTTGCTCCTCTGATCAAAATGCGTATGAATACTGTTCGTGGTGAAAATACCTATGTAGAATAGTAACTTTGTAGAATGCTAGACTACTTTGTGCGTGATACTGAGCAGCTGCAGAATTACAACAATTAAAATTATTTCTACATTGGTTTCATACTAGTTGGAAATGCAAAATTTCTAGAAGTATCTGTGTGTGGTCCGGTGTCCTTGTGTGTATGTGTATATGCACTTTTAAAAATTTCACTACTGTCAACTTCCCAAGGCTACAGTTTGTAACTCATGATTCATGTCTGCTTTCTCTCCCATTTTTGGTGCCAGATAAAAATATCTGTTAAGATAAATGGGAAATTTCTAAATGTTTAAGTTAAATTTATGTATACTTACAAGGTTGTATGACCTAGAATAGCATGATTTATGCTGATAGAATGTAATGAAATCTTTGCTGTCTTATAAAACACTGTGCTAGGAAGTAAATGGCATTTTGAATACTTGGCTGTCCCACCTGCATTCAGTCCAAGTCACTTACCTCTGACTGGACTGCTCACATGTCAAACCTCTCACCAGGTTAATACTGTGGCTGTTAAAATAACAAGCTACGCTTCCATTCATTTCCAAAGTTTAAAGCTTATCATTTTCATACCTAGATCCAGCTGTTACCAAACATGATTTGAGAGTGAGAGTGCAGTCCATTGCTAGGCTTGTAGTTCGGTTGCCTTAATATCCTGTTTTTCTGATGTTCCTTAGCAGGGATTCTGGTGTTCAATGTGGTGAGGTTGAAAGAATATTTTTTCAGTGCCCAGACACTGAACTAGAAGTCATTTGGATTACTTTCTTAGCTGTGTTGTCTGGTACCCCACCTGGCCCAAGCTGAATATGCAAAGGAAAAAAAAAAAAAAGACATTTTAATGGAGAGGTCTGTGGACAAAAGATTGTATGTGGCAAAAACAATTTGCTCACTAACGGAAGTACTCACTAACTGGGTTTTTCAGACAAAAATGATGGGCCGTCTGTTTGCACAGTGCCTGATTGAACTCACTTTTGACACTATTGGCTATTGCTTTTGGAAAAATTATTGAATAACGAATAAAAGTGCTATAAATAAGAAGTTTATTGCACGTTACAAGTTAAATTCCTTACTTCAGAGAACTAGTCAACTTTAGTTGGCTTAACTTTAGAAGAACTTCAGTTTTTGCTTCAAGTCTAAATATAATAAATCTTTCATTATCCACTTTCGTTAGGCAGAATGCGTTGTTAGTTGAAATATGCTCTGATGTTTGTTAGTGATATTTTTCATCATACCAACCTTTGGAATTCCTGTTGATGGAGATGGGAATAGGCTGGACTGGATTTTTTTCCTCCAGTTGGTGGAGACTTTCTCCCTGAGCAACCGCCACAAGGTGGTGCCTTTTCATCACTGGAAAGTTCATGTTGGCTTTGCGCCTGTTGCTTGGCAGAAAGGGGAAGCTCAGATACTGAAGTGACAGTTTTGATCCGCTTGTGATCCCTTTCTCCCCGAATTTGTGAACACTACTGTTCAGTGTTATTTGCCAGCCTTTTGGATTGGAAACTGCCAGATTGTGATGCTTGAAAGCTCAGAACTGAAAGTGAAAGGTAGTGGCTTGTAAATCAAAATCAAATCACGAAAAGATTGGCCTGAGAACACTGAAGTTGTGTAGGTCAGGGAGGATGTAGACTGCCATCTTGTGAAATCGGGCTCAGAACTGCAACAGCTTTTACCTGTCGGGCTTAGGCCACCTTGGTGGGAATGTGCAAGAGCCTGGAAGTGGAAGAAGTGCTTAATGCAAGTGCTACACAGTTCAGGGGAGTGTGGGTAAGGGGCAACTGGCACAGCACTGATGATTCATGTAGTTGCATCATAGCTGATCTTTGCAAATTGAATTCAGTTAAAGAGGAGACAGTTGGAAAATGATCTGAAATATTATTGTCTATTGCCAAATAAGACCTGAGAACAGAAGTATATAAAGTCTTCCACGTGACTTATATGTAATTCCCAGCTGTGAGCCTGCTGCAATGAGTGTGAAATCCAAAACACAGCTGATAGGGGAAAAGGTTGTTGTCAGCCCAGGCTGAGCACTTGCATATTCAGAGTGCGGTGCTTTTACAACCACACATTGAAGTACATTACAGTAATTGCTTTGGGATCAGTGCAAAATGTCCTAGCTGCGTGCCTTTCCACACACAGCGATGATCAGCGCTGAAGGAGAACCAGGTGTGCACCACATTGTACTCATTTTCCTCCAAACTAGCAAGTCCTCGACCCCCTTCATACCTCTCTGCCAAATTTCCTGCTGTAAATTGGTATTACAAATTCTTGTGCGTACCCTGTGACCCCTTCAGAATATTTGTGGTATTTTAAACCCTACATTGTGTGCATGACACAGTGTTTAGTTTGGAAATGAAGTTTAGTTTAATCGCACATGCTGATTGTGGTGTTTATTTTGGAACCAGTAAGTGGGAGGCACCGTTTTATATTATATTAGTCTGGACGAATTCTCCCTGTTATTTGATAACCATGTATAAGCTTGAACTAAAGATTGATGTTCAAAGGAATGCTGAAACATGGACGGTGTTTGAATACAGACTCTCATCCACTCTGGGTTTGGATTCTGGTGGAAAACTCTTTGGGTGTCTGCAGTTCACTGTGGTGATAGTGACAGAGTGTCCATTCTGTTTTTAGAGGATCGCAAATGGTTCCTCTCTGTGCGCCAGCTGAGCTGCTCTGGAAAGAGCAACATCTGCATTGGAGGAGAGCTGTCTGCTGTTTGCCTTGTGCATCTGCTGCAGGCGAACGGGGCTGTGTTTGCCGAGGGAGGTTATAGATTTGTGACCCTGGCCTTGTTTCATTTGTATCCCACACGGCTGCATTTGCGGCGGAGTTAAGCAACTATTAGAAACTGATTTTCTGCCTACACCCCCACACCCTTATGACTTCCTAGCAAAACTGCTCCCATGGTCTGTAGTTAGTAATGCATGTGGTGGTGATTCTGGCCCAAAATCTTATCTGTTGATGGGGATTGGAGGGGAAAGAAAAAAGTAACGAGTTTCCATGAATCCTCTTTAATAATGTGTAATGGAAAAAGAAATTTAACAAAGCACGAAAGGATCTACCAGCAAATTTTACCATATTGAGAGGACACTTGTCTTTTCAGTGTTTTGAGTGCTGAAACACAGCAATTTTGATGTGTAGTTCAGTACGCCATGAAACAGCTGATGCTGTATGAGAAAGTTGAAGCTGTGTGTTATGCAACTAACTCCCAAGCTGTGTTTTTCCTGTAATATTCTTCTTGTGATCTCCTGTTAGAAACTTCCCTTCAGGAGAAATGTTGGAACTCTCTCCTGATTTAACAGTGCAATTAAAGGGAAGATTTACTAATGAAGGGATTTTTGAGATAGCGTGTGTTTTTAATTCCAAACTCTAGTGTAGCAGAATAATGCAGTGTTATTTTCACTACAGTTTTCTGGTGGCTATTGGAAAAGGGTGTTGTTTTTTTTGTTAGTAAGTTTTTTGGGTTTTTTTTGTTAGCTGTAAGTTTTTTTCTATGTCTGCCTTCCCTGATCTTGTTAAAGTGAGCGCGGTTTTATGGAAGCATGATCGAGATGAGAAAGAGGCTCGCTTTTGTTTTTACTTAAATTTGACTCTGAAGATCTGCTTTACATCGTTATATTAACTTGGATTTCCTATATCAAAGGTGACTGCATAGTCTTCTCAGAATAGTATGTGTGCTAATGTTCAAGGAGGACAGTACTTGAAGGTACGGTATCAAATTTGTCATAAAATTGATGACTTATTTCTGTATAATTTTTCTAGTGCTAACTTTCATTTGTTGTCTGTAGAAATACTGCACTTGAGTGCAGACACGGTAGATGGCACTTGAGTCATTAGTTTTACGATGCTGGAAATAAAGCCAAGCTTGGTTATGAAGTTAGCTGTTTGTAGAAACAGGCGTATCTTACTGGGAGATGAAAGCAGAAGTTTTGAAGCTGTCAGTTATGTAGACGTAGAAAACAGTAAAAGAAGCATTTTTTTCTTCAATAAAGGCAACTGCTCTCTCAAAAACTGTTGGTTTTTTAAAGACACAAACGGACAGGACACAATCAGTATGAATTATAAACACAAAATGGCAGATTCCCCTTAAACACATTGCAAGTGTTCCTTTTAGTTTTATAATCTGTTATTTACAACATATTCTCTAATAAAAATTTCTTCATTTCTTTCTAGTCTTGCTTACACCGTCTGGCCATTTGTGATGTGACCCTGAGAGCAAGGGAAGAGTAAAACCTGCCAACAAAGAGGAGATTTTCTAACAATATCAACTTATTGGAGTAGCTTAAGTACTGCGTTCCTTACTGTGGCAGAGTCTGACAACCGAGGCTAAGAGTGTGTCAGTAGTTCTGCTAATCAAAATGTAAACAAATGCTTGACAGTATTCTGAAGTGGTTACTTTGTGGCGTTCGGTACTGTCCCCTTGGATGGTACTATTTGGTGATTTACTTATTCTCAGTGTTTTCCATACTGGCAGCAGGCAGTGGATTGACAGTCCTGTAAGCCGAAGCAGAAATGCAGGCTTCTTAATAATATCCTGTCACTGTGATTCAGCACTCATGTTTATTGCTGAGTTAAGAAGGTGTAATTAGACTTGGGTCGTGATTCATCCTTTGGCCTTTGTGCTGATGCTCTCCTTTTAATAAGGGCACAATTGGACTTCAGCCTTGGAACTAGCTTCACTTATATTCTTCTTCCTAAGTCATTTTACCGCTGCCAATTGCAGATTCATAGAGATGCTTGAAAGCCAAAACAGGATGTTTACTTGCTAGAGGACAGAAGATTTTAATTTTGTTTTGTTTAACCACTTTTTGTAAAGTAGAGGTATTTATATATACTTTTATAATGTTTATGGCATCGCAACTACCTTTGGAGAAGTGTTGCAAGTTAAACAAGTGTTACCTGAAATTGTTTGATCAGTGTAACCTTGTAGGGAGTGCAGGAAGCTTACCCCTTGTAACTCACTGTCTCAAGTCAAAAACAAGCTATCTCTCAGTACAGTTTTCTGACTGTTTCTGATTACACAGATATGTACTGGACAGAAAAATTAAAAACAAAGAGAACAATGTTGTTAACTTTATTTGAAGGCTTAAGTGACTGTGGTAAGGTGGCGGTTGGCCTCTTCACCCAGGTAACTAGCAATAGGACGTGAGGGAGTGGCCTCAAGTTGCACTAGAGGGGGTTCAGGTTGGATATCGGGAAAAATTTCTTCTCAGAAAGAGTGGTGAAGCCTTGGGACAGGCTGCCCAGGGAAGTGATGGAGTCACTATCCCTGGAGGTGTTTAAGGAAAGAGTAGATGTAGTACTTAAGGACATCATAGGGCAGTATTGGTGGTAGGAGGACAGTTGGACTAGATGATCTTAAAGGTCTTTTCCAACAGTAATGATTCAATGGTTATAACTCCCTACTCATGTGGACTCTTCATGGTATGATTAGGACAGATCTCTAGGTACTGTAGCTGCAGCTGTCCCTAATTCAAAATGTTCTCTTCAGGTTAGAGAGTAACTAAGGCCTAATAGCAGCTAGCTGGTTCTGTTAATTCATTTTTTTCTTCCAAAAGGCCTTTTTTTTCCCCTCTTTGATTGAGACTACCCAGCAGGAGGTACCTTTTTGCTTTGCCAGCTGGAGAAAGCACACATCCATTTACATAGACTATACTGGAACTTGCAGGCATTTCATTTTAATTCCAGGCAGCCATCCCTTTGCTGCTGCCTTTGGAACAGCTCAGCTGTGGAAGAAGTGAGCTAATCTGGAAATTTGAAAGTGAAGTACTTAGTGAAGCCTTGAGGTTTACAGCTGAAGTAATTAAGGAGAGGAATTGCACACGCTGTACTTGATTTTTGTTTTAATTAGTCTTCCTTTGATCTAGTCTCTCAATTTAAATTTAAGATTTAAATCAACAACCTGCCCCGATATATTGCTTAACTCCTCTCCTTCTTAGCCTGTAGAGGAGATGTAGAGTCTTGTTTATACTTTGTTTTGTATTTTGTTGCAGGAAGGTTTTGGCTGTCACTCCTGCTTTGCTTTTTTTTGTTGTTTTACTGGGATTCTTTCCCCCTCTCCCAACCATCTTCTCTTCTCCATTCTCTCTCCCTGCCCTTCCAACCTGCTTTCTTTGTCCTCAAACATTTCTACCAACTTTCTGTTCAGTTTATGATCCAGCTGAGAGTTGTTCTAGCTTTTAGAATCTGCTTCAGGCATCCTTGTAGTATCTCCTTCACTATGAATCAGTCCTACTCTTTGTTCTTCCAAGTGACTTCTCATTTGCTGGAAGAGTTAGCTTCTTTGCAGCAGTTTCCATTTGGAATAGGCTTGCTGCACTTCTCTGCCTTGCCGAATAAACTATTTTTAGCACTTATTCCAAAAAACCTTGGAGAAAAAAAAGATTCAACCTTGGTATACAAATATCCCTTTCCTACAGTAATATATTCAAGGTTTAGGTGTATCGCATGTTGCTTTTGTGATAGTTTGTGAAAATATGCTTATGCATCCGCAAAGTATATGTTGAAGTATGTCTAAGTCTACAGTGATGATATTATTGATGATGATCTGTTTTTCTAGCAGATTTTGGTAGTAGACTCTATGGTCATTGAACAAGTCCTCCCTGATGGAAAGAAACTACCTGCTCGTAAGGAGAATGCAATTTAAATCGGGAGCATCAGGCCAACCATGATTTCTTGGAGAAACGTTAAGAAAAAGTTGATATCAACATGAAACAAATAGGACTTCATTTTTTAAAATCTTATTCAAAATGCTTTCCTGCCAAAAAGCTGCTGGGCAAATGTGGTAAATGGCATAGTAACCTGGTCTATCTGCTTTGGAAAAATAAAATGTTATATTGACATTACCGGCATTTGAACTTTGCTTCTAGGAGTAGGTTTTTCTATAATTAATCTAAGCTATGTTATTATGAAACTTCTGTTATCTCTTAGTGCATACATACTCTTTTCTATGTTGTAAATACGCAGAAGTTATTTTGGAACGTCTGTTACAGTTCAGTGCACAAAAATGCTTAGGGATACATGCTGTAGTTAGTAGTGCTTTCTTTTTGGCAACCAGGCTTCTTTTTTTTTTTTTTTTCTTCAAGCCAATAAGACAGTGCTACTGACTTTTATGGGGCTTTGATCAATGATACAGTTTCCCTTTTTTCCTTTCCTAACTGCCAGGTGTATGCATTCCTGCTGGCTTTTAAATGTTCCCTCGTCTGGGGTTCCTGTTTTGCCACAGCCTATGAGAATCCACAGTGCAGCCACGCCATGGCTGGGGGAGATGCTGGCAGGTGAATGGGAGGAGCGCTCAGCGAGGGCTTTCCTGTATGGGTGAACTCTGGCTACTGCTCCCTTTAACAGCAGCAGTGCAAGGTTGGCATTGGTCTTGTGGGTTTCTTTAATGCTATCTGCTTTTCTAATTACATCTGTCCCATTTTGATTTGACAAATCAGGAAGGGAATGTGTAGGAATTTCTCCTGAATGTAGTAGACTCTAACTGTCATAATCAGTGTTTCTCTCAGCTTTGATAATTTCACTGAAGAGTGTGATTCAGTTTTAGTTGCATGTGATTTCATTGTAGCAGTATGTTAGGTTGAAATACCTCAAGTATATTTTTCTCTTTCAAATGATGAAACTCAAAGTTCTTATGGCCCTCAGGCAAGCAAATAAAACATAATGATGTGCCTCTGAAGCAACTGGGGAGAGCCATGTTGTTGGTTTGTCGTAGGATATTTCAGGCTGTTACTTCTCAAGAAATCTCATAGCCCCTACCTAGCAATGCCAGTGAAGCTTTGGTGCTGCTTTCAAAGAATTTCAGTCCTGCAGGTTGTAGGAGAACTAGGAGGGAAGTAATTGAATGTTAGTGGGCTGAGGCTTTCCCTGTATCTGTAACTGGTAATTTGAAATACGGGCTGTAGTGTGAGTAGCTGGTTGTGATGGTGTATGAGAGTTGACTGGGTAGGGATTATGACAGGAGGAGGACAGAAGTGTGAGATCTCCCAGTTTTTCATGGTGCAAGAAATTTCTGCTCTGCCTTGCCTTGCATCTTATCTTTTGAATAAAAACTGGCTAGATGATGATAGCTATTTGTCATAAAGCTTTATAAAAATGCATTTTCTTAAGCCAGGGATCTTTGGAGGCTATGCTGAACAAGGAGATAAAACATGTCCAGATTGTATTGGCTCTATTTTAACTTGGGAACAAGAAGTTCAGACAATAGTCTGAGCTATTTCAGCCCTGATAGAGAAATCAGTATTTTTTTCTGCTTTTTCTTTTGCTATAGGTTGTTGATTCCATCACAGAAGGAACTTAAAAACAAAAACCTCACACGTGCTCACGGACTCATGCTTTGTGCTCCAGAAGCATTCTGTACTGTTTTCTCTTCTGATCTTGCAGTCTGCCACAGGTTTCTCCTCAAGTACTTGAAGTATCAACACTTTATTTGAGTAGGGTTTTGATTGTTTGTTACAAGTTTTTTAGAAAAAAGCGATAAGATGAGAGGCTTGGAAGTGGAACAATGGGGTCTAAAAAGAGGAGTTTTACCAAGGTTTTCATTTATGCAAGAAATAAGGATTAACAATTCTAATCAGTCATAATGTATTACAATAACTATACAGTTAGTTACAATTAATTTTCACAAAAATACACATACAAAATTATTTTGACTACTTGGTTTTCTAAAGTCTCTCTTGCATACACATTTCCACATGCTAAGCATCAAAAGCATGTTGTGTGAATGAAATTGAATTATTTCAAAACATTGGAAATGGAAAAAAGAAAAATTCCTGCTGTTTTAAACCTAGCAAATTTGATGAAGTACTGCATTGTGAATTACACATTATCTTTATTGCTTGATTTTCCTACAACTTGCAGAATAATGGTTTTTTTGACATTCACCTTTTATTTAAAAGTTCATAGTATTACAACACTGAGTGAGTCAGTTTAATTCTAGGTTTTGAAAAGGCAAGGGTGAGGGGCAGTTACATCTGTTGTTTGTTTTGCCTTACCATCACTTCAAAATAAGTCTGATAGCTGAAGTCTGAGAGATGATGAAGATTTAGGATCCAAATTACAAGGAAACTTCAGACTGTTTGGGTAAGGTGATCAAACCAATCACTCTCATGCAAAAAAATATAAATATCTGTGGTCTCTCTCATTAAAGTCCATTGCAGAATAAGTTAGAAGGAAATAAGATGAAGTAAAATTTAAGGAATGTGCTGTTTTACCTGCAACCTGTCTATCTTTGTCTAATCTTGGAATGCTGTTAGCTTACGTATTCAACAGTATGGGATTCAATGGGCAAAAGCAGCTCAAAGTGGAGTTTTTAGTAACATGACATGGAATTGTGCGTTTATATTGGCAAAATAAATGTTAGTCTGTAGATGGTATCAGATCTTTTGACCCGTAATTAGATTGTCAAAAAAAGCTTTCTTGTCCTTTGCTAAAATAACATCACCTGATAACATGACCCTGGAGCTTAGGTTGTAGTGATTGTGTTTTACTTTGAGATGCTTGCTTTATCATAATTGGTTTTAGGCTTTTATTTTATTTTGATTTTTTTGTTGTTGTTTTAAGACACTTTCCCTTTCCTGACTAGCTGAGAACAAAAGCAGTATGCCACTCTTTGTATGACATTGAGCATTTTCCTTTGGAACTGATTACTTTCTTAGTTTAGCTTTCATAGCTTTTCTTAGCTCCAAGCAAATGAAGTGCCAAGACTGTTTAAGTTGTGGAGGATGCAGCAAGTAATTTAAGGGGGCTATAGGGAGGAGGTCATTCAGAACTGGTAGAAAGAACAAACCCTAAACAGAGCTTTAAACCCACTTTAGCTGAATAATTCTAAGATTGCAGGGATGAGAATGAGAGCCACTTGAGTAGATATACTTGGAGAGTTGGTGTGTGGAAGCAGGAATTGCTCAGTGGCTCCATTTTCATGGTAGCAAAGCCTCACTGTGCTTCTTCACGTGCATTTCTTGTGCTTTTCCCCAAACCTGGTTTGCCACATGCTTCATGCTAATAGCACAATTTTCCATCCTTTGCTTTTGCTGATTCCATCCCCTTTGGAATTAATCCTGTGCTATTCAACAAATGTATTAGCTTAGATTGTGTAATATACTTTCCCTACTTGAAATGGTATATATCACTAGTGAGGTTATGTTGGTGGGGATCTAGATGCTTATGTGAGTCTTTAGAAGGTATTGGTATTTGGGGAAAGGGAGTGCTGTTTTTTTTTGTTTTGTTTAATTAAATTCATAGCGTCTTTGACAGGATTTACTTTGTACTACAACAATAGAAATACTGTTTGCAACAAACAGATTTCACTTATTTTGGTAATAGTGTCGTCTTTATCAAACCTAGCATGTGTACCTCAGTAAATGTCACTTAAGGAGGAACTTTTCTACACTTCACTTGCTTGCCTTCACTAGGTGACAAATATTATTGACCTGTTGAAGACAACTGGCAAGAATAAGCAGATTTTCTCCACAGTTTGATCTTACATACGTATATATGTGTATGGATCTGCTATACTGTTGCAGTAGTGCAACACCTCACTGAGTTGAGACAGCAGTCAAACAATGTGCACAAAAATATGATTGATTTGGTCACGTCTATTGGATGTTTTTCAAGTCTCAAGTGATAGATGGTAAATTGCATTAAACTCCACTTACACTCATTTGCATCCTGCATAGATTGAAGCTGTGGTTCCAGAGACTTGAAAGTATTTGAAACCTGAGGCAGAGATACGTGTGATTCCCTGTAGCTTTTAATGGAATGACAGTGTTTTGCTGTAAATCTAGTTAGCCATCAGCTAGTAAATGGAGAGGGAATGAAAGAAAATGGAAATGCTGTTTTGTTTTAAAATATTTACACTTTTGTTTTGAAATGCAAAAACAGATGGGAGATTTAAGAACAATAATAAAAAGACACTGTAACCCCCCTCCCCCATTTTCACTACAGAGCAGATCTTTCCAGTAGTTGTCAAGTGCTCTGAGTCTTTAATATACAACCCATGAAGACTGGCTGGCTGTTGGGAACGTTTGGGATGGAGACATAAGAGGGGGGATGTAAAGAGAATGTGGTGCATATTTACTTGTCAGAGATAAAATTACAGGTACTAAAGCAGAACTGGCTAAGAATTAAAACCTAAAGGAATGTACAAGAAGTTGTGCTTCTTTGGGTAGATGCTGTTTTCCCTGTAGGCATTTGAATCTGAGTAGGTTTGTTTTTGTGTAACTGAAGATAATTTATGCTTTCAACGTGCCCAGTGGGCTAAACCCTGGAAGTGTTTCATAACAAAGATAACCAGAATATATGGTGTATGGATTCCATATACATTTGAAGGTGAACCTCAAAATAAACATCACTGGCTTCCTGAATGTTTAAGTGGTACTTTGCTATGTTTGACTAATGGGTGTTGCAAGGCTGAGAATCTCACGTAGCAGGATGGAATTCATAAAGAATAACAGCAAGTGAAACAGACCAGTGAGATCCCTTTAATATACCTTTCTTGTCTTATTTGTAAATTACAAAAAGTTTGTAAGTGATTATCCTGTAAGAAAATCAAGTGTCTTTGAAATTTAAAATGTGTGTTTGGATGCTTAACATAAGTATTTAATCTCTGAAAAATACTGTTCTATTTGAGAGAGAACTTGGTGATAGCCCACATACTTCTTTTAATATGAAATACTTTGAAGATTGTAGGAATGGAAAAACGCCTGTCCAACACAAATGTGTGGCCTTGAGTCCATATAAAGGTAGGCTATTAAGGAGAAAAAAGGGACCATTGCACAGAGTTTGGAGTAGGGAGCAGGCTTTTAGTATCATGACCTGCCCCAAAGTTACAAGGCAGTATACCTTTTCTTCAGCTGAGTACAGTTTGCACCTTTCAGCAGCAAAGCAAAAGAGCAAGACTATTAAACCTTTACTGTAGATGGTACTCGATCCTTTAATTCATACTTTAATTGTTAGAAAAGCTTAAGTATTGCAAAAAGCGTACGTTCAACTGACAGCGATACATTTTATGAGAACTATTTTAGGAAAAATATTTTTAAACCCATCCATCTAATGCAGGTAGTCTGGTTACAAAATACACATCAGTTGTGAGATTATAAAGGTAACAAAGGACTTGTTGACCCCTCAGTGCATGAAATTCAGGTCTCGGTAATATTGCAAATAAGCTTCAAATGTTGCTTATTTCTGATCCATGTGAGCAAAGTTTTGCAGTTACGCCTGTGAGTTGTTTTTCAGTATCTTTCTCTTTCCTCTTTAAAAAGTCAATTTGTTGGCTATAACAACAGCGTCATAGAGAACCCATCAGCTATTTGTTGAGTTTAGTTGACCCGGTTTCTGCTGAATTTTGCCAGTTTGGATACTATTTCCTGTTCTTAATCTCCATTGAAACGTTGTTGTGATGGCTGCCTGTCACTTTTCATCCTTCTGTGACTGTGTGTACTGCACACAACTTCTAAAGAAATAGAGGTGGTTCTTCCATATCAGGAACTCAGTGGGACTACTGAAGTCTCAGCTTAGAGAAAAGTGGCTGGTGGAAATTAAAAATATGATTTTGTTTTAGATCCTTTTGTGGAAATCTTAAAGCAGCCCGGGAAACCAAAGAATAGGATGGCAGGGCTGGAAGGATGGTGTGAGCAGTTTACAGCATGTTTAGTTTACAAGGATTTGCTCTCAATAAATAGTTCTTAATGCTACCTTTGTGTGCCCTTACACGCATACAACTGCTACAGTACAGAATTTACTAGCCCTGCAGAACTTGCTGGACTTGAAGCAATAGAATGGACTTGGGACTTGAAGCAAGAAAATGATTGTGGCGCTTGCACAGCACAGTTGGACACTTTTTTGTCGGTACATGGTTCTGTATAGAGTATGATGTTCTGTCTACCGACTGTACTTGTATTAAAGGCATTGCCTTGCTTTCCAGATCTGTCTGATTTTTATTGGGAAGCACTACTGACTTGATGCACCATGTGTTAGTGACACAGATATATCCATGTTTGTCAGAACATGCCGTAGTTTCCTTTAGCTGTAGGTAAACATTTTCATGTATCTGTACTTGACATCTATGGACTGTAAATTGTTGAATGTCTTGGATTAAATTAGGGGGTTGAAAATAAATGATATGTAGTAAATGCACATTATTTTATATTTGTGTGTGTAATTATGTACTGCTAGACTATTTTCTATTATGCTGAACGTATGTATTCCTGTAAGTGTCAGGAATTGTACTCAAGATACCAGTAGTTTCAATTCTCAAAATAACGTTAAACAAAATTGGAAACTGATGTAATTTGAGAAAGTATTTAATTTTCATATGTTACTAGCATCTCAACAGCTTTGCAGTACCTTTGTCTAAGGTGCTTCTGTATAAGAAATTATGATAAAAATACATGCCCCCCTAAAAAGAATAGAGAACAGAATCCAGCTTCTTGAATTTAGCAGTGGTAAAGAGGCTTCTAAGTATCTTACACTGAATCTGTACCCTCTAATGGAAATTTCAAAGGGTAAGTACTTCTGTTCAGATGTCTGAGGTGGTGGTTGCATATTCTTTTTTCAGTTTGACTTAAATACCGTGTTTCTGTTTTTTGTTATTCAGCACTGTGAAGTTAGGAGCTACAGTCATAAGCTACTTCAAGATTTATAATTGTTTGCTGCAGTAATGAAGTACAAGGTCACCCTGACTGGCTTGTTTCCACTCACCATTGTTAGATGTTGTTTTTCAAGATTTATACTTATGTAAAATCTTTTTCCCTTTGTCTAGAGGCTTTCAGTATCATGTTTGCATCTAGCTTTACTTTTCTTGGTTTTGTTTTCATAAAAGAAATCTGTAATCAGGTAATAAAATATTTAGATGGTGCTAGGGGGGACCTGAGAGACAGATGTTCTTTCAGTTTGCGCTAGCAGAAATATTTGAGCCTTTTTTTTTCAGTTCTTTTGTAATCTTACTGTTCCCTCCAAAAAAAGAAAAAACAACTATTTCTTCAGCAAAGGTGTGTTAATATGTAGAAATGGATGTAAGAAAGCCTTCTAGTTTTCAGATTTTGTGGCCCATTCCCACCAACAGGTTGTTTTATCTGGTTCGGAATAGATAATGCAGATGAATGCAGTACCATAGAAACTGGCATTAGGTGCATTTGTTTGACATAAGTTGTGTTACTGATCTGGCACTGGTATGCTAAATACAAGGTCTATAAATGAAAGTATGATTTTGGTAAGCATAATCAAGACAGGGCTTGGACTTTGCTGCTGATGTCTTAACAGCTAACCAGCTTAATGTTCTGCATTGTTTTTACTGATCCTAATGAAACCCCTCCAATAACAACCGATCCTCTCCAACAACCTTGTTTGTGACCCTTTTAGCATGTCTTAGAGCTACCTCAGAACTCCTTTTGGAGCTACTGTACTTACTCTCTTAGAAAGTGAGCATAGAAAGCCTTTGGATGTAGAAATTACTTTGGGAGTATGGTACTTTTTTTGGGGGGGGACAATGTTAATCTGTTTTCAGTGTTTTTCATGTTGTTGTTCTAGATGTCTTAAAAATACTGATATACTTTGGAGGATACAGAAGCAGTTCTGAAAGAACTTCACTTCATAATGACCATTAACATCTAATGTGGGAAAAATAATAAGTAACTCTAACAAACAAGTTAATTAAATACTTTCTTTTCCTGTACCCAACTATTGTTTGGAGCAAGATGTGGTTATTTTGATGCAAGTCCAAAGTTGAATGCATTACCAACTTTGTTTATTTAAACCTAAATCAAAATCAACACTTGAATACTGTAAATACATTTGTTGGTCTTTCTTGGGGGAAATGGTTTCATTCTTTTGCAAAAACACAGAGCTTAAAGTAAAATTTGATATTTCCAGTGTTTTTGTGTGTTTTTTTTCGGGCAGCTAGGAATTGCTTTTGATGCACTTATCTCTCAGAATTTAG
Source organism: Numida meleagris (assembly GCF_002078875.1). Taxonomy (NCBI): domain Eukaryota; kingdom Metazoa; phylum Chordata; class Aves; order Galliformes; family Numididae; genus Numida; species Numida meleagris. The sequence continues at coordinate 29,278,622 of NC_034414.1, read as the reverse complement.
TGAGGAGCGTTCGTTAGCTGAGAGTTGCTACTGCGTTCTGATGAGCTTGGGCTGCAGACAGAACAAGCCTCGTCTCTGTTAAGGGCACAGTTCTGTCATATACCTGCGAAAAGTTATACAGGCATATGTTATTTCAGTCCAGAATAGTTTGCTGCTTCTGCTTCATGTTAGCAGCCTGCCTGAAAGATATTCTTTGTCCTAAAATGGCGTTTCAAGTTCATTGGCATTCAAGTATTACCTCACGAGTGTGAAGCTGTTTCAGGAAATGATGAGACTCTTGGATCCCCTACAGAGTTGGGTAACTTAACATCCAAGGAAGATGCCTGCAAGTCCTTAATCCATGAAATGTGTAAAGAACCGTGCTTAATGCATCTCCCAGTTTCCCAAAAGTGAGAAGGTGAGCTCATTCTCTCAAATGTTTAGTGCCAACAAAAGTCATGGAATAAAATGCTGTTCACAGTAAAAGCAGGAAACAGCTCTGGGAAATGCCTCTCTTTGAGGAGGTCTCTGCAACTACTCAACTGCAACTGGCACCCCTATGATCTTTATAGTATTGAGGATTTAATCCAATTAAAATATATTTATACTGGTACATAATGGAATATCTGTCTGTCTGGGGTCTTAACGCGTTAGCTTCTTGAGCCAGTGTCCCTGCATGCTGCCTTCTGCAGTCCCCAGCAAGTATTCCTGGCTGCTTACGTACAGAAGTAGGAGCGATGGAAGCTTTCAGATATCTGCTCTCCCTTATGCATTTTCTGCCTTGAGAATATGTCTTTGATGGTAAGATCTAGGTGTTTTGAATATGGAAAGGAATTTCTGAACATCTCACCTTAACCAAAACTTAAATCACCCAGTTTCTTGTGTGTCCTTATGTAAGGCACTAATATGGTAAATGGCAGAATAATTCACATCACTATTCTGGTCGCAAATACAGTGGATGGAGAAAAGGCTCTGTCGATCCTTCTCAAAGGTTTTCTGAATCACTCTGATGAAATGAGAGTGAACTAAGGTAGTATAGCTGTGTTTTAGTGTTGTATTGCATGTATCTGTTCCTTTTAAGGTGTTTTCCCCTCTCCCCTCCTCCCCTGCCCGCACACACAGTTCAAACACTGGCAATATCCTGAACATCTGTAACACTGCTGGCTGGAACTCCTCGCATCCTCCCAAGATGACGTTGTGCAATCTCTGGGGCGGCCAGAGAATGTTTTCACTTTATTCTTTTGAGATCTCTTAAGTCTAATTCCATATGAAGTGGTGGCTACCTTAGTGTTTGTCACAGAGGAGCATGTGATACAGACAGTAACTTGGAGAGGGGAATGACACATTTCTCAATTGCTGGAATTCTTTGAGTTGTGGTTCATGTATCCAGTCTTAAATGCAATTTCTCTTTACAGTATTGCAGTGTGTGGAGAATGGTAGCTGAGCAAAAATCTCTCTCTGCTCTCTTGTCATGGAGATAGTCAAAGCATATGCGTGTCATTCAGATACTAAGGTCCCAAACCAAATCTAGGCATCCCTACCCTTTTGCAAATGGCTTTTCTATGAATTTCCTATTATTCATTGCTCTTATCTTTCTCTTTGAAATGATGCAGTGCAAACTGCTGTGGTATTTCTCTCTTTTTGTGTACTTATTTTTGTCTACTGTTTACAGTTACGTGCTTAAATGCTTCTATGTAGGTTTTTTGTGGGAGGGGGTTTAATAGATGTAGATCAATTTTGGAAGAGGAATCACTGACACCTTCTAATTCTTGTTGTGATTGGAAGGAAAAAATAAAGCCCTCCTGAAACTATTAACTGAGGAGGAGGTTTTTAAACTTAGATTTCCTGGACAATTGTCAGTTGGTTACACAGCCTTAACATGAATTAAGTGTAGTTTGTTTGATGCTTAAGTTGTATTTAATGAAGAGGAGAAAGGAGATTTGCGAGGTCTTTAAATACTGCCATGTGCTCAGGAAATGTTTTAACTTCTTAAATAAACATGATGTTTGGCCTCTTATGTAACAGAAATAGTGGCTGTTACTTTCTGGATAGTCAGAAAGGACTTGGTAGGAAAATACTCAGTCTCCAGGTAACTGGTTAATCTGTGCATATACACTTTTGACGATGGCCCATTGTAAAAGATTTGAATGCTTGTTGAGGGTGCTGTCTCAGAAGGCTGCATTGTATTGTGCTTCTTTCTGGAAACTCGTGGGACCCTGTCTGGTATCTGTGTCCTCAAATATTCCATAACAAAATCACAGGAAATGGGGCCGGGAGGATGACTTGGATCGGTAGTTTCTAAAACCTAAGAAACCTAGCAAGACTCTTGATGCTAGAAGTAAATGGTAGAGGTAAAGGAGATTAGCAGCAAAATGCTGGTGGTGACCTGGAAATGTTGGAAAGCTGCTAGTACAGAATGCAAGTCTTAATATGTACTAGAAAAAGAAGAATGTGTTCTTAGTCCTTAAATGGATGGAAAAGGAATGGTGATGGTCTTCGTGCACCTGTTAGGACAAAAGTGAAGGTTTGAGTTCATTTACTAAGTTTAACTACTTCAGTCTAGACAGAAGCAGTCTCTTGAATTCATCTATTATTAGGCTTTATGGACTGCATAAGAATCTCAATATAGATGTAATTCTGATACACAGATGGTAAGGTGATACAGTGAGCTGCTTTATTTCAAAGCTATCTGCTTAGTTAATAACACTTGCAAAATGTGGTGGTTTGCAAATGTATTCCAAATAAATAAGTATTTAGGTTGAACAAAACTGCAAAAAAAATTGTGTAGGCAATGAAAACTGAATTATTTTTTACGCAGCAGTTCATAATTCCATTGAAATCTCTGAAGAAGTGTAGGGATTATATTTTTGAACAAAAGTTGTATCTCCATATCTCTTATCTTGCTTCTTTAAGCCAGTAATCTTAATATTTTTCTGGAGGAATTGTTTTTTATTTTGATCTGTTAAATCTTGCTTCTTTGTGTGTTGGCAAATTGTCAGTGTCCCTTTCAAATGCTGATGCACTTAAGTGTTGTTTATCAAATTATTTGTATACTTATTAATGTAATGAAATACTAAACTCAATTTTTCATTAAATTGAAAAACAATTTTTAAGTTACAGGTAAGTAGCACTGCTTGACCTTGTCTGAAAGTTTTTCTAAAAGGGAGCAAATTTTAGTTTGAATTGAAATTTACTGACAAAAAAGGGACTTTTTAAGCCAAAAGCATGGATTATTGCAGATTGATGCATATGAGGAAAGGTGATAGAGACGCATCTTCTGATGGTTTCCTTCTTAGTTATGAATGGTGTACCAAGTTTCCCTTGTCCAAGTGCCAGCAGAATAACAGACAAACAGTTTCTTTTCCAGTATTCCACAGCCACTTTCAGTCAGCACTTAACCCAAAAGTTCTCTGTAGTGCATTCAAACTCTCTGGAACTTCCTTTTCCATTTATTTCCATCTGCTGTTTTTTTTGTTTTTGTTTTTTTTTCTCCAACATTTATTCAAAACAATTATCAGCAAATGTTTTGTTTTCTTTCTGCATTCTCCTAAATCTTTAGTTTTCAGCAGTGTTTATAAACCCACCAGTTGTTTTAGACCTCCTTTGCATAAAACTTGTATCATTACACTAGCTTAAATACAGAATATAATCTCAAACTTGAATAATGTTTGATTGCAATTAAACTAATATTTCACAATTTTTGTTGACTGTGAAGGCAGGTGTGTCCACTTAAGAGGAAAGATTTTTTTCCCTCAAAGTAGTGCTGTACAGTCTGGATAGACTAGACTTAATTACCTCTTACCTTGCTGGTAACAGTCTGACTTCAGAAAGCAGAGCAAGGGATTCTTCCATTGATGTGCAATCTAGAATAGTCACCATGCCACTTTCCCAAGAACCAGCTGTCTACAACTGCAGTGTCAAAAAGAATAGTTTTGTAACAAGGTGACTTGCAGGAAGAAATAATGGATCTTCATTGCTTTACTAAAAATATCGGTTGTGAAAAGGCATTTTTCTTACCTTGAACAGTTACGAGAATAGTCTTCAGATTTCTCCAACAGGAGGAAATTACAATTGAAATACTCCTCTTAGCAGCGTTCCTTTTGACATCTGGATTGTTCACAATTTACATTCTGCTTTGGTAGATCTGTGGCAAAGCAGGAAAAGTGTAAAAACTTGCTTAGAAAATGTGAGCAGGTCTAGCTCTGTATAGAACTACTCCACTCTTTGGTCATGAGTATGCAAACCAAGCATGCAGCGAAAACTAAAAGTTATCTTTGTGTGTGGACTTCACTATGGATTTCAGATCCTAGAGAATCTGGTTCAAAATCTGCTATTTCCATTTAGGAAGCAACTTTGGGTCAAGCTTGGAAGCAGTGCAGTAAGGGCAGTAGTCTGTCTGTGCAGAATCATGGAATGACTTGGGTTGGAAGGGATCTCTCAAAATCATCCAGTTTCCACTCTGCTGTGGGCAGGCTGTTATGTGAGTAATATATTCAGTGTCTTCAAGCCGAGAAATAAGTTATTTCTTTATGTTCAACTGACCTCAAAAGACTGTGTCTTTTTTTTTTTTTTTTCTGTAACACTGATGAACCAATAAAATGTATTTATTCTTTGTCTTCTCCTGGTGGGTTGGCCGTGGCCAGCAGCTAAGCACATGAAATCTACTCACTCTATCTCCTCTCCTCGTCAGCAGGATAGGGCAGAGAACTGGAAGAATGAAACTTTAGGAAATCCTCAGTAGTCCAGACAAAGGCATTTTAATGAGTGGGGAGCAGGAAAACAAGTAATGCAGCTGCAGTCGCTCACCGCATCTCACCAACAGGCTAAAAAGCCCATCCAGTCTCTAAGCAATAACTATCTCCACTGCCACCCCTAGTGTTATTGCTGACTGTGTCTGATGTTGTCTGTTGTGGAATATATCTCTTTGATCAATTCAAAATGGTTGTCCCACCTGTGTCCTCTCCTGGCCTACTCACTGTGAGGGTAGAGTGACAAGCAGAGAAGGCCTTGATGCTGCCTGAGCACTGCTCAGCGATAGTGAAAACACCAGTGTGTTATAAACACTGTTCTGGTCACAAATCTAAGCATCTTGTATGGTGCTGTGCTTGTGAAGTTTGCTCTGTCCCAGCCAGATATTATACACGTGCTGTTGATGCTCAGAATCATCTTAATAGGATATTAGGAAAGTTACCTTCCTTCTCTGGTCGTAGGATATGCAAATAATGAAAGCTAACATCAGCAGGGATGAGATGTGGTGTTTTGGAGCAATTTGATGTTTTAATAGTATTGCTGTACTGTCCGGCTTTTTTAACGTTATCTGTGTGGGACTTTGGAGAAAGAGCATCAGGACAGGACTCTACTGCCAATATAGATAGGATGAAATGGAGAGGGATTGACTAGTAGTTCGATTTAAAAACAGATGAAATTGGTCTTTTTACCTATGTAATTTGCCATTTGAGTGTTGAGTCATTTCAGTATTTTGGGTAAGTTTCAGACCAGTTTCTTTTAGGTTAGCATTCACATTACAGAGGAATTTCTCATCTGGCATTAAGAACAACACTTGTTGCTATGATGAGGCAAAGCTCTCTTCTTTTGGGTATTTTTACATTTCTCCTGAGGTACGTCAGTGGGACACCTGTCTGCATTATCTGTTCTGCTTTTGCCAGCTCTTCATTATTTCTTTGGGAGTGTCGATCTTGAATTTGTAAGCACTTCAGTAGGCTGGAATTTTCAAATTTAAATATTTGAAGTCAGTTGTTGAATTAGAAGACTGAATTTGTGCTCCACTTGAAGTTTGTATGTTCTCTGCTCAGAAAGTCAAGGTGCTAATATTTATGTATCTACTGCTGTTTTGTTTTTTTTTTTTGTATCCTGATTTTTTAACATGTAAGTATGAGAATGCTCAAGAATTTCCACAGGCTTCAGGGGAGAAGGGCTCTTTGTTTTTCTTAAACTGTTCATTTGCTTTGTAAGATATTTTACAAAAAAAAGTAATGCTCTAATAATTGTTCTGCTAAAATATTTTATCTTGGGACCTCAAAATGTTTTGCAAATGCCGATGAATAAAACCTCCTTTCATTTCCGTGAAGCAGATGGTGGTACTCCCATTTAATGTACGGAATGGAACCCAGATGTATTAACTTACAGTCCTGCGCCTCAAGCAGCAAATCATCTCCTCCCCTCTATTTTTACACAAATCGTCTCTGCTTTCCAACTCTTCACTTTATGAGATTTTTAAGTGCACAGAACAGTGATTTACTGTTGATTATTTTTCTAACATTTTATTCTAAATGAAACAGCCCTGTGCGTTACAAGTTGCCAAATGACAGAAAACAGGAGCTCCCCCCAAGTTCAAGCTGTTTTAAAGTCTAAAGACTTACAAAAAAGAAAATAATTAAGTGAATGGTGTCAGAGAGGTCTGGGTTTTGGCGTTAAGCTGTCACCGACTCAGCTGTTAACATCTTTGTATTGACAAGTTTGCAGTTCTCGCTTTTCTTATTAAAACTGCTGAATTCACAACTGATGTGGAGGTCTATCCTTTCTGATTTTCCTAAAAAATCTTTCAGTCAGTGTGCCTAATGATGTAGCCATTTTGTCTGATAGTTACAGCATTGTTTCAGAATTGCTGACATTATGATTTTGAATAAACTTACCACATCTTGTCTTCCTTTAAAGCTTCTAAGGAGGAGACAAATATATGTTCCTGTGAATGTTCTTAATGTGTGTGAAAGACATTAAAAAAAAAAAAGACATTGGATTGAAGTAACTGCTGTACTCCATCAAAGGTGTCTTGTGGAAAGATCTTTTACTGGTCACTCTGCTGAGTGTCTACTTGACTTGAGTTGGGAGAAATAATGGAAGACACAGGCATTTTGGGAGATTCATCCTTAATCTACAGAGCAACAGATGTACATGAATATAATCTGATGAATTGATCTCTGTAATTCCTCACTTCTCTAATGCAGATATGTAGTTACTACACTTCAGAATTATTGTAGAGCAGTGGTTTGGAAGGCTGTAGCACTGGAAAAACTTATAGACACATAAGCAAACACAAGTTACATTACATTCTGTTAGTGTAATCTCAAGACACCTGAGCTACCTTAAAGTGACCTTGACACCAAAAGGTGAACTAAGGGAAATGAGTTGTGTTGTTTTTTTTTTTTTCCAGATGCATAGATTGTTTGTTTTTCACCTGAATGGATATTTTTAATTGTTTGTTTTAATGAACATCAGCAAAAGAAAAGTGGAGAATGACTTATACAAAGCACCTGAAAAATGTAATGCTGCTATACAAAGACCTTTCCTTCTCCTCGGCACTTTAAAACCACTGTACTTTTTCCAAAATAAAGCATTAGGAAAAATGAGGAAAACACCCCTACAACACACTTTCTCTTTTTTTAATTATTATTCCCTTGTAAGTGAATCACTGCAAGTGCTGGTCAGTGGGCTTGTGTGCCCCCTGACAAGGATGAGAAGGGGAGGGGAAAAGAAGCCAAAAGTTAAGGGAGGCAATGAAAAGCAAAACTTTGCTGTAAAGGCAACGTTTGAGAGAGAACACTCATTAGGGAATTTAGTCTGGAAACCAGTCTGATAATTTTTGAACAACCATCTCCGTATCCAAGACTATCTCAATATATTCTAACTTGGCTGCTCCTAGAAAAACATCTCCATGGTACTACAGCTGATGTGTTGTCAGGAGTGTTTTGCACCAGCAATACTTGCTGCTCTGAGTTAGCAGCTCAACAGCATGTGAAGATGTTTACCTGAATGTTCGTTTCAGAATTACAAGCTTCACCTTTTTATGGTAGTACTGATGATTGCTATTGAATGTTGTTATGTCTATGCCAGTAAAACAAGATAGTTTTGAAATATGAAAGAGGAAAAATGTGGCTAGTACCTTATATGAGGCTTTTCTTCTAAAAAAACTATAACTTTTGTTTCTTAAGTAGAATTGGAAGAAGAGAAACGTGTCAGGGAAAATGGTAGTTTTCTGATGAAAACAATTTTAACTTTTTCTGTGAAAGCTCAATTGACAGATTATCCTGAGTTTCCTGACAATTTTTATTAAATGTTTAAAAATAAACAATGCCACTGATGTTGCATAATCATCTGACATTGATTTCTTCAGATTTCTGCTGATACCTCTTCCAAAAAAAATTTTTGAAGTGACTTATCTGATTATGAAAATACTCTGCAAACATTGGCTATGTTTAAGACCTCATGCATCTTAAGTAGACTTTGTAGTTGCTACTGCATTTCCTGGCACATAGATCTTTGTTTCTTACATTTGCCCCTACCTTATGCTTGTTAAGAAATAAAAAGTGTGATCAGAATGTTCAAGGGGATTTACTTTTAATGTGCTCTTTCATTTTATTTCCTCCCATTGGAAACAGGACTAAAAAAAACCCCAAACATTGAAATTCTATGCCTGCTTGCAGAAAACTAATGGTTATGTATAATGGGCCTTATACCTTTTAACTGATGAGGTAAAGTAAGAATTCAGGTGATTGAGTTTGAGGAAATGTGTTTGAAGTAAGAATTGTTTTAGTTTGATGATAGGCAAGCAAACCTCAGCCTGGCCATGTTTATCTGTACAAAGGGAAATTACTATTGTTATGTTAAATCCAAAGATTAGTGTAGAAAATGAGATGTTGATAGTGGTGATATCGTAGCTAGTCTGGACTGATTCTGGATTCAGGGTTTGGAGGCATGTCAAAACTACTGTAACCTATAGAGGACCTCAGAAGACTGCTCCAGATCACCCTTATAAGTTGTACAAGATGTTTGTTATTTTACTGAAATGGTTACTTTGTTCCACTGATAGTAATAGATGTCTGTGCTGATATTTTGGGAGACTGCATAGATTCTGAAAACCTCTAGCACAATGTTGTATTTTGCAGCAGAAAACAGTGCTGTAGTTGCTTCCTTATGATCAATGTAGTCCAGCTGGCTCTGTAAACCAGCCTGTCACTTAGACAGGAAGAACTCATCAGGAATTTTGTTGGAATATGGATTTTTGTGACATATATATATATATATATATAAAGTGGGGCTGATCTGACCCTGAAGGGGATACTGTGTGACTTGCAAGAAGGCAACGCGGTAGTTTCAGAGAAAGAACGTGCTTGCAGCTGACAGCAATAGAATTGCTCTTCTGCCTTTCAAATAACTTGAAATTTTTAAGGATTCACAAAAATGGTAATGCAAAAGAGAACATTGTTCTAAAGTGTGCTTTTTAAACTTTTTTTCCTCAGGGAATGCCTTGAGGTCATGCTGCTTTTAAAGATCATTGTGATCTGGTGCTGCCCTGCCATTCAATACATTTTCCCAATTTTGTAAATAATCGTTCCAGAAGAAATATCTATCTCTTGGTTAGATAGAGTTTATTAAAGGAATGCTTCTTAGACAGGAATTCCACAAGGAACTGACAAGTGACTTCAGGAAAACTGGGAATGACGTTAGATTGAGAAAGCATAAAGTCTAGCTATAAATGCTTACGAGGAATTGCAATAGCTCTGTCTGAGGTCTGTGATGGGGAGTTGTCTACATACGCTTTGTGGAGAAGCTGGGGGAGGAAGCTGAAGAGAGTATCAGAAAAGCAGTAAAAATGAACTACAAGAATACGCTGCAGGACTCTCGATACTTCATATCCCTTTCGTCCACCTTTAAAGTGGAGACTGTAAATAAGCTCCTTAAGGGTTTTTAAAAAGTTGATTTTGTTGGCCAGCCAGTAGTACTTGAATGCTCATAACTGCTGAGAATGCACATTCAGTGGCCATTGGCTAGGAGTTGGTATGTGTAGCTCTGCCGTGCTCTGCTGACCACAGGATGGTCATAGCAGATGATCTGAGAATGTAGATGTGTTGCTCCATGTCTTGCCCCAATCCCAGCCTTCACCTTTTCTGTCTATTTTATTTCAGTGTTGGGTTAGGTAGCCGGCAGCTTCACAGTTTTTACTTTGCTAGGCACTGATTAAGAGTACAGTTTTTCTTTTGCTCCTAAATACTACTGAAATACACATTATTAGTTTAAGAAAGCGAAATATTTAATACAAATTCTTCCATAATGATGAAACTTCTTCTTGCTAATAATGTCCTGTGTTTACAACCTTTCGGGTATTCCTCAGAGATGGATGGTGTCACAGACGAGATCAGTTTTCAGCAATGTTGTCAGTGCTGGCAGAGCTCGGCGATGCTGCTGTTAATTGGAAACCTTTTAAATTCCTGTTAAAAATGTCAAAGCTCTTACCAGTCAGGGAATGCCCTCTAGTATGTCTTTTTGTGGAGCTTGTTCATTGTTCTAGTTGATGTGAAATAACAAATACAGTGTAGAAAACAAACAAAAACTCAAAAACCCCCACATCCCCTCCCTGCATCTAATTAACCTAAACAACTGAATGAAACAGGACAAATGAAGCAAGCCTCCAACAAAAGTATCTTCTGAAAAGTTAGGTAATTCTTCCGGGCAAGTTTGTTCCTCTCCCTGTTCTGAAAGAGGGAAGGGGAGAGGTTGCAGGAAATGAGAAATGTGAATAACAGCAAATGAAGTTTCCAAAATAATTTAAAGTGAACTTGTTGATATAATGTCCTTTTAAAAATGTTTTGTAGCATGTAGTGTATTCCAGTATGGTCACAACAATTACCTCAAGTTGTGCTGAAAGTATCTTTAATGTGCTCCACCCAGCACCAGCTCAATTAGTTGTCTGTAAGTGAGGAGAAGAATATTGCAGTTGAGATTAAGATGCCTAAACTGCATCTGTTGTCTATGCTGTGGTTGCGAACAACACAGTGGAACCTTTGCCCTTGAGCTTACATTCTGAAGTCAAAGGAAAGCAGCTTTCCTGTAACTTCTGCTTGATTGTACTTTTTTGGGTGGTTAACTTGAACAGTTATGCTTTTCCTTATATCAAGGCCAATTAAAGCAACAGGACTCTGAACCAGCTTCCATCCTGATTAAAAAGTCCTTATATGAGGTAGAACATGGAAGTGCAACCTATTAACAGCTGCAAGTTTTGTTGATTAAACTAGGTGCAGACAAATTTACAAGGGTAACAATTCTGCGAGAAAAATCCGGTTCTGACATATAAAGGTGTCCTGACTATTTTCTTTCTGATTTCTATGGTGGTTTCTTTTTGCCAAGAATAACACAGAATTTCTAGCAAAGTGTTGACACTAGAGGTTCTAAATGCTAAATGTTTTATCAGTCATTTGAGTTGTCTTGAATCTCGGTAAACAAACATATGTATCCATGCAGATGCCTGGAGATACTCTTAGCCCTTGAAGACCACATTCTTTTCAAGTGAGCATTCAGATCCCTGTTTGGCCATAACAGATTATCTTTGCATCATCTACTGAGAAGCACCGCAAGGTAATGCAAGTTGCAGGACACTGTGGCCTAACTTTTGTTCCTTGAGTGAAATTTTACAATAATAATATATACAGCTCATTTGGACAGAAAGGCTGTATGTGTCCTGACCTTGTTAAGCAAGACTTTAAACATTCTGAAAACTTAAAACTCCAATAAAAAATATCTTAAATCACACTGCAAACAAACATTTCTCTAGAAACTTGTTTGGTACAAAACAAATTATTCTACAGATAGGTAACTAAAGTATGGAGTGAAAAAATGCCTACTTCAAAGATCATTGAGTCAGTGGCAGACACAGTATTAATCAGAAATGTCAGATGATTTGAACATCAAGTCAGCAGTGAGACCAAATGCAATTTGAAGTGATAGTGTCAAATATGTCATGTATAAAATGAGATCAATGTTTTTTTACTTGCATGTAAGAACCCGTACTCATCTGTCATGTTTGGGTTTTGGGCTAAAGACAAATACATAAAACTACTTTGAATCGCTGTTATGAGCTTGATAATCTGCTCTATTGGTCTGACGTGTGTTTGGAGTGCTCAAAAGTGACTAAATTCCACTTCTGCATTTACTTTGGTCTGATAAGCCAACCTGAAGGAAAATTTTGTGTTGAAGATCAGTAGTAGGAAGTAGTAGTAGTCTCAAGTTATTACTATATATTATAGTAATTTTATTTTTATATACAACATATATTATATTATATATCTTACTATATATACAGAAGCTGAAAAAAAAATCCATACTCTCAAGAACCTACATGCGTATTTAGTACTGATTCAAGTAATTATGTCCACTCAGAAATCAAAACAAATCAAGCCAATGCCAAAGCCACCTCATTGTTTGTAAAAGCTGGTTTTCTGAAGTTAATAATACGTAATCAAAACAGCTGAATTCTTCCCTGGAGAATCAGATATGCCTTTGGTTGCATAACTGTGCAGAAGCATACTTAAGTATTGCTAAATTATTACAAGCAGATTTTTCATAGATGATCATTGATAGTACATCTCATTTTCTGGATACTAGATTTGTGGGATTAGAAGTAAGGTGCTCACATCTACAAGTACATTCAGTAGAGGCTGTTCTTTTTACAAGTCAAATGTTTGAATGTGCCATATTAAATTGAACAGTCACGTCTTGAGTGGCTCAGAGCAGGCACCCAAAACTCTAGCTTAATCTGTCTGTGGCTCCATTCCCTATCTGTAAACTGAGTTAATCCCCTTCTCGGTACAGAGGCATTCTGAAGGCAAAGCAACTATGAAGCACTTAATGTAGGTTTCAGAAAGAAAAGAATAATTTGGTGTTCATGACAGAACTTTAGTAGGGTGTAGCAAGAGCTTAGATTACAAGCTTCAGAATGAAGAGGAAAAATCGAGTAATTTCTCCTTGAGAGCCATTCTGTACACACGTAATTGTCTTTTTATAGCCTTGCTTTAAGACTTATCCTTGAAAATTAAAACAAGATGATTTCAGCCCTGCAGAACATTACTAACTTAAGATTAATTCTTACAATGGGAAGTTCTAGCTAGTAAGGGAGGTTGACATTTTCATCTGTACTAGCTCTCAGGAATAGGAGCCTAATGTATAGATGTATATTTTCACTTAGACTGCATTTTCTTAAGTGGAAGCCTTGTGCAATAAAGCAATGTTATAATTCTGGCATCTTCTTTTTTGAGTACCAAAAAAAAAAAAGAAAGGCATTAAAGTAATTGTCCTCCTTTCTGAAAATTTTCCTCGTGAAATGAACTCTCTGTGAAAGGAGATGGTTATAACTCTTTCTTCATTTCACTGCCTCCCACCGCGTTAAGTGTAAACTAGTGGTGTTTTGTAGTAGTTGATACTGTTAGGATGGTATTTGTAGGTAGTTTAACTTTTGTTAAATCATCTATGATGGACATAGCATTGTAATATTGGGGGCAGGAGAGCTTGATTTAGATGGATGCTGCTGCAGGCAGTGCTTATGAAATGCAGTTTTAATGACTAAATAAGTCTGTATCTTCTGCAGCACACAGGGCAACTATTTAGGATTGAAAAAAGAAATCAACGTGCTACTTCAATCTGTTTTGAACAGACTTACATTTTTTAGTTGTTCTCCTGCTGTGGTGCTTATGAAGCCTGGGGTTGACATCATTGTGATTTTCTTGTCCTTGAATCATTGAAATACTTCAGAAATGCTCATTATTTTTTATTACTCTGTTCTACTTTGGAATGCAGAAGTTTTTAATATTGCTAATAATTATGCAATAAAAAAGAAATACTCTTTTTAGAGCACCTCACATGTCACTGGCACATGAGTCACATGATGTAACTTAAAGCTGAGGCTTGCAGCATACATGAAGCAAAATTTTTGTTTTGTTATATATGAGAAATAGAGCATGTGTTTTCTAAAACAAAATAATTTTGGAACATGAGTTAGTTTCTTAAAAGCTTTTACAAATTATTTCCCCCAGACGGTAATGATATTGAAATAGTGTAGACTTTTCAAGATTTTTTCTCATTAAACTTCTTTGAAATAGTTCTTATATATCCTTCACTGCACACACTGCTGCCTGTATTAGCCAAAGCTAAATTCAGTGGCAGTCAAACTCCTGTGCTTAATTTAGATTTGACAGTAGGATTTCAGGGAGAATAACTAATGTTTTTAGCTTGGAATTGTTCTTTGAATTGTTTTGCAGTATAATGGAGGAAACTTTGCAGTCCGTTCTGAGCCTTATATAGAACATCACCAACCTGCCAAGTCTGTAAAGAAAAACATTTTGAAGGAGGCACGTACCTCATTGGCTGTGCTTACTCTGTTGGTTAGCCAAGTGAATCAAGCATAATATGTTGTCCACACATAGTAAACCTCAGAACAATGACCCAAATCCTTTCTTCTTTCTGAAATAATTGGTTTGGAAAGTAAAGATCCAGGATATGAGGTGTGATAGGGTGTAATATAATGGCATTTTATCTTGAGATGCCAGTGTCATGAAAGCTCTATGAATGCACTTTGATGTAGAGAACGTAGATTGAGGTGATGATATTCCAGTAGCACTAGATGGGATAGAACTCAAACGGGACCGTACGCTGTGTGGTGGGACCACATCATACTGGATGAGTGGAAATTTCCTGTGTTTGGCGATGTCATCTGTCATGGGAGCTTGCTCTGATGTTTCATGTCAGGTTGTTACAAATAATATGAGAGCTGTACAAAAGCAGCTTTTTAGAGCCATCTGGAATCCAGCTACTTTCAGCTGCTGCAGGTCAGAGACTAACTGGTCTTGTGTTGGCAGGTTACATGTAATGTAGCGGTGGAGGTCTAAGAGGAAAGAATCACTTTTGTTTGATCTTCCTGTACTTGTTTCATAAGCATTCATATACCACTCAATAACCAAGAGTGCAGTTAAGTGCTAGGGGAAAGGAAGTAGTCCAGCTGCAATTGCTGTAATCAACGTACACTAGAAATTCATCATCAGCTGTATAAACAGATGTCACAATAATAATCAATGTAGTGTCATGGGAAGTGACATCGTGTACCAACTGTATTCTTGCTCTTCTTTCCCTCTGAGAATGTAGGGTAGTATTATCCCAATAGATATATTTGTGCATCTTTGTGCCACAGAAATGGTAACCATTTGAGGGAAGTCCACCAGCAATTGCAGTTGCTGGGATGTGCTGCTTCTGTCTTCAGTCTGGAGTACTTACTTGAACAGTTCATCTCAGTGCTATGGATCAAACTCAGCTTGTTTTGCAGAGTACCCAGCAATTCAACTACTCCTTGTTTTCTCATTCTTCCCATTCAGATTCAGCGTATCACAAGGTCACCTGTATCTGAAAAAATGCAGTGAACCATTTTGTACCCAGTTGTGTCTGCCTGCATGTGACAAGGATTGTAGCACATTGTAAATCTAAGGCTACTGCTTTCACTACCCGTACAGCAGGAACTCTGTTGTGCTGTTTGTATAGCTCAGCCCTTCCTAACCTGGAAGTTTTTGGTCTCATCCTTGTCTTCCCATGCTCTGTATTTTCCTTTGTGTTTTCTTTTGGGCTCTCTTGTTCATTTAGAAATATGCTTATTTTGTATTTGCATGTAGACCATTCATGTATACTTAAAGTGGTAGCTTCTGGGAAACAATGCATTCATGAAAAGGATTTCCACTTTGCAAGCAAAACAGATATATCTACATTCATAATGTATTCCTCTGCTTTTTGCAATATAAATGTAAAATAGTTGAGTGTCTATATCTATAGTGTCTATATCTTTGCTTGGGTTTTGTATGTTTTCTGTATTTATATAGGTGCCAAATGGCACCTTGGTCTTGGTTTGCCCTGTGATATTTTTTCCTCTGGCTTTTAAAATTTACCTCTTTATTTCCTGCATGTTTATTTTTATTTAACTGTGCTGTTTTGCAATGTTTGTTCTCTTCTCTGGGACTTTTGTGTTTGCATTTCCTTATGTCCTGCTGGTTGGCATGTGAGCGCCTTTCTAATTGTGGTGTGCATTGCTGAACATTTGTTCGCATATGAGTCTAGTCTCACACCTGCAGTATACTGCTCCTACAAATTTAACAATTTATTGTTCATTCAAAGCTGTCATTACCTGTTCTACCCAGTATAATAGCAGTGGTATTCAATTATATAACAATTTATACTCCTGTGTAATTTTTTTTTTAATCTGAACTATTGAATAAAGGAAATTTGCACACAAGGCTGAACATATGGGTAAATTTTACATATCTTGACAAGATGGCTGAAGTAGAGCTTGACTGGTTTCATGTCCCATTGCTACCTGGCTAAAGGCATTACAGATTTTATGTTTATAATTTCTAATATAATGTATTAAACTTTACAATCACAATTATGATGATTGACAGGCATATAGGTGCTGGGGTGATATGCAGAGTCAATTAGGAAGTTTTTTTGTAAATGAGAGAAGAAACCACCATTGTTCAAACTCAGTTAAAAGATTTTTCAGATGTTGACTGCAGAGGTGACTAGATTATAATCCTTTAACATAATCGTGCCTCATGGAAACAACTTTCCATTTTGAAACACTGTGAAATCATCATATCCTTTCAAAAGCATCTAATCTGTAAATTTCAATAATGTGTCCTACTTTCTCAAGTAGGACAGCTGAAAGCTTGGCTGACGCAGTCAGCAGTCTTGACACTCATGAAAAACAGCTTCGTTTGCAGAGCTTGCATTAATGTGTTGCTTCTTTTTTTCCCCAAAATAATTAGTAATCAGTAGTTCGTAGGCACTGGAGTTCTCTCCCACACATTTTATATTACTGCGTTTTATTCTTGTTACTGAAGCTATCTACTTTCTTTTACTGAGTATAAAAAAAAAATCAGATGTGACATGGTAGAAGATACTATACAACACAGGCATATAATATTGGAAAAAAAAGGGATAAGTATATGTATATTTATTAAAAAAAAAAATCAGTGGTATGTAACATTGTAAGCTATCTGTTGACCACACATTTTGTTAATTGTCGTATGTACTGACGGCTACTGAATTACACAGTAGAGTAAAAAATGATGACATTGAGTTAAGTTCAGTAATGCTGGTTTCTTTACACTAACCCAGTATTTTTCATCAGTATATATGTGAGTGATAGTCTTTAGAGGTCAGCGTTCTGTGAAACTGAAAGACATTTCTGTCTTGTTTGTTTTTAAAGAATGAGTCATTCAGATTCTAGTTTAATTTCTTTTATCTTCTATGCGTGTATACATATGCTTATAGATTTTCCTCTGGCTTTGACGTCTGCTTTCATGAGAGAGCTGCTTTACTCTGAGTTGAATAAACAATTTAATAAGTGTGACTTTGTTCAACTCTTGGGGAAACTCAGACTTATCAGCATGGGTCTATTGAGAAAGGTGAACAAAGGTCTTCTGGGAGTGCCAAGTCAGCAGTCTGTACCTGCTGGGGCCAAGAAATTTAATAAAGAGACTGCAAGTTTAACAAGTCAGGACATTTTAACTATTTCCATATTTATCAAAACTGTCAAGGAATCTGGTCACAAGGCCTTTCAGGGATTAACTGCTCTGCTCTAGTAGTTTGATTGCTTTGTGTTTTTGTTCTTAACAGTGACAAAAGCCAAGTTTTCAATGTGCAGCAGCACTTTCATATCCATGAACGTGATGAAAGATTGTCTGATCTTGGAGATCTGTTCTGAATGGCCGGCAGCAGACTCTAAATGTCTAATCACAACCTGCAGCTGATGGGGAATTGTGCTTTGAGAAGTGACTTGTATTTTGGCACATATCCCATGACCAAAAGACCAGAATGAATTTTTTGTGATGTCTGTAATTGTAGATCAACCCATCAATAATACTTTAAAGCATACATGAAATCATAGAATCACCAAGGTTGGAAAAGACCTCCAAGATCATCCGCTCCAACTGTTCACCTGTCACCAATAGTTCTCACTAAACCATGTCTCTCAACACAGTGTCTAAACGTTTCTTGAACACCTCCAGGGACGGTGCCTCCACCCCCTCCCTGGGCAGCCCATTCCAGCGCCTGACCACTCCTTCAGAAAAGTAGTACTTCCTGATGTCCAGCCTAAATCTCCCCTGGCGCAACTTGAGGCCATTCCCTCTTGTTCTGTCACTAGTTACAAGAGAGAAGAGGCCGACCCCCAGCTCACTACAACCTCCAGTTTGTGTGGGAAAGTCGATCAAATATCGAAAGAGACCATAA
This sequence comes from Numida meleagris, assembly GCF_002078875.1. Lineage (NCBI taxonomy): Eukaryota > Metazoa > Chordata > Aves > Galliformes > Numididae > Numida > Numida meleagris. The sequence continues at coordinate 29,260,586 of NC_034414.1, read as the reverse complement.
AACAGTCCTTTTTATGTTAGTTATTCTAGTAAATTATTGCAATCAATTAGAATCATTTTTTGTGTGTGTGATTTAGAAATCTGTTACAGATCTAATGCGAGCTGTCATTTGCATTGGGTACAGTGCCTTACTCTTTTCCTTTTCATCTTTTTCTTGTTATTTTAGCATTTTGAGAGGTGTTTGTGTTTCTTCAAACTGTTGCCTTTATGACCATATATTCTGGCTGGTTTGTTCTGTGATACACTTAGTATCTTGCTGCCTTTTTCAGGAGAGAAAAGAGAGCCTGTATTAATGCGATGCTTGTGATTCTGAAACATGCATGTGGGCAGCAGCTGTAGCCCAAGTCACCTCCGTATCAGCATGTAAGAGGAAGGTGGAGGTGACCCTCCTGGCCGCACTCTTTATAATTGCTCTTTCAGCTGCCTGTTTCTGCTCTGAGGTGGGGCAAGTGTAACTAGCAAAGGAGATGTTTTGAGCTTGATTAAGTCATTGTTTATAAAGCTGCATAACAGCATGCATGAGTTTAAATAGTGAGTTTGGAAATACTATTTGGATGATTCCTTGGTGAAATTCTGTTTTGTTTGTGTTTTCCTGTAGCAGTTTTAGATGGAGAACAAATGTGGCCAGTGTTGGTCATAACTCTGACTATTAACAAAATCATTAACTATGACAGTTCAGTGATTTAATATTTCTAAATGTCCAGTAGGTGCTCACGTAGTTCACGTAGGAAAGGGAACGTAAGCATGCTACAGATTTGCTGTAGGTTAGCGCATCTGTTGATAGTACTGATTTTTAAAAAGGAACTGATCATGTACAGTGGAGTCTGCCTGCACTGGTTAAGAAAAGTATTTTAGCATCTTCTGGTCACAGCCCATAGCTATATATGGTTCTTACTGACACAGATCTCTGATATATACTGGACATAAGGATGAAATAAACATTTGCTATTAAAATCTGTGAGAGAAATGAAAATAGTACTACTTCCCTGCTCTGTATCACCTTTCATCTAAACAGTTTCAAAGCACTTCAGTACAATTTAACTAAGCTTTAAAATAACCCTCTGTTATAGATTGATTATTATTCCTTATTTACAGATGGGAAGATTATAAGTCCAGTGCAAGGAGTTGCAAAGGGAGCTTTTAATAACAGCTTGGAATGGAACTGCAGGAATCTTAACTCTGTTTTCTATATCAGGCTTGGTTCCTGCAAACACTTCTGCAGGTGTTTTAATTCCTGTACTGCTCACAGGGTTGAAGTTAAATACTAGAACAAGTACTTGAAGGAATGGGGACCTAACAATTAGGATTCTTGCCTTTTCCAGTCTGAGAGGGGTAAAATGCCAAACATTTCAAGCTGTTCTTGGACTTCACACTCTAAAAGTATGCATTTGAAAATAATCCAGTGGAAATTTATACTGCTTAGGTGATTATTTTTTAAAAGGGAAAAAAAAAAGCAACTCAGCTTCTTATCTAATACAAATTAAAATGCAGAAATTTTAAGTACCCTCATGTGAAGTCAGGATGCATTCAGTTAGAAAAGCGTTCTTGGGTCCTGCAGCTAAGAGATGCTGAGTGTTCTAAAGGCTCCCACTTCTCACGTCTCCTCTGCTCAGTGATTCACACACCATTTATTTATGTACAGGGCTTTAAATACCCAGGAGTTAGCGTTGTGCAACGTCAGATGTATTTTCAGCCCTTTGTTTTTCCTGTTCGTTACATTGTTAGTTTAAAAGTGTGGGGCAGTTGAACTTGCACCACCATTGTGGTTTAACTATCCCATCAAAAACCAGGACAACCACTTCAGTAAACTTGGGGATATGCCTCTGATACTTGGAGATCATGATAAGGTGGGGACTGAATCACGTAGTATGACAGCAGAAGTAGAGAGCGTAGTTGGCTAAATAAGGTGCAGGCGGACAGAGTAGGGTCCCAGAGCTGCATCCAACTTTTCAAATTCACTTCAATGCTCCTGTCCCTGCTCTCTGTCCCTTTTGTGCAGAAAATTCTTCTGCAGATTCCGATGTTTGTTTTTAATTCTTTTTGGATGTAACTGGTTCCTGCCACCTCTTCTGAGAAATTCAGAGAATACGATACTGTCTCACTAATACTTGTACTTGGAAGAAATAATGTTATCAACAATGAGAAATATAACGTGTGGATTTGTGCCGCAACAGGCAGGTATGCACGCAGTGTTTTTTACACAAGGTTATATTTTGTTTTGTTTCCTTTTCTTTAAAAAAGAAATGATAATGAAAACAATTACTCATTTCACCAAACCTATGTTCTGAGACAAAATCACCTGTGTTAAACTAATAGTGGGAGCAAAAAATTGAATAGCAGCTGCATTCTCACCATCAATGACTTGGTGAGAAAGCATAGATCTAGCGGAAGTAGGAGAGTAAATGACCACAGACTTTAGCAGAAGGGGGAAAAATGATATGTATTATCCACTTGAGTTGGGGCCAACAAAAAGTCCTCTGATTTCCTTTTTCTTCCCTAGGGTAGCATGAGTGGAAACATAAGCAGTAGAGGTATAGGCAAATATAGAGAAGGTATGAAGGTGATTAGCTGGGTTGGCAGTGTCTGTAGTTACCTGTGCAATCAAGTCAGTCACAGATTTCCCTGCCTCTTCCCCTACTCTGTCAGCTTCCTGTGCAGCTCCAGGCACTGGGTTTGCAGCAGCAGCCATGTCCCTGGCCAGGAGCAGCAGGGCCCCGGGTTGTGGCAGATCCTCTCATAGGACGCTGACAGCAGATCTGTTTGCTAGCAGCAGCCAGGGAAAGAGTGAATGGAAGCAAGTTAGTTTTTATGTCTGAATGAGTGAATGAAGCGTTGAGATGGGACCTCATCCAGAGGCAATCATAAAACATACGATTGTCTTGCACTGTATTACAATTTACACTATATATTCTTATTTGTCTTTAAAAAAAAAACAAACGCATGCCAAGTAGACTGACTGTACTTAGTTTTGTAATATTTAAATTTCTTTGCTCCAGGAGTAGGTAGGATGGCATAATGTGCCTAAGCGTGGGAGCCCATTAGGCATATACACCACGTGTGCACTGGGTGAGATGGTTTGAGCCACAGAATGCTTACAATCAAAACGAACATTACAATTTGGGTTTGTTTTGAAATCTTACTTCATACAGATGAAAAGAATACTCAATTGAAATACAGTTTAGAAATTCTTACAGCTTGGTGTCATGTGTTTCACAGCTTTAATTTCTCGAGAAAGAGATCCATTTATTGAACTGATCGCTCCATAGCTGTTGCCTGTTCTCACTTCACTAAAACCCCCTGTATGAACCATTGCAGACACACAACACTAGACAAGACTGAAGAGAGCAGTTTACTTCATTTCGAGAAGCCTCTCTTCTTCCTTGTGTGCTTGACTGGAATCCAACCTCTGGGATGATTCGTAACAATGCGGGATGTGCAGTCCCTGCAGAGCTTCTGACCCTTGTCTTCTCAATCTTCATTTTACTTCAGCCCATCCGGCCCTATTCTTGCCCGAAGTTCAAGCTTGCTGACTGTTCTGGGGCTGCTGTTAGTGTTTTGCAAATATTCAGAAAGAAAATACAGTGCTTCTACGTGAATTTAAGACTTGTGGACTCTTGAGAGAGATTTGTCTTCCTCAGTATTTTAACAATTCTGAAACGTTTTTCCTAGTTTAAAGCAGTCATAGGTCATTTTCAGTGGTGTTTTTTCCTTTGTGTGTGAATTGCTTTTTTGTTTGTTTTAATAAGCCACTTTCAATCATACATTAACAACTGTGATTTCCATATCCCTCTTCTGAACACTCCCACCTGTTTGGTGCTCGCCGTGCGCTGCAGGCATAACATTGCTTACAACAGCTGCTGAGGTGACCTTGGCTAAAAAGCTTTTTATTTTGTTTAAATGAAGGCAAGGAGATGTCTTGTACTTGTTTTGGGGGGTTTAATTGACAAATTCTGTCCTAAATATGATTACTGTTGCACTGTTTTTTGAAAATACGTTGAATGAATCAGATGTGAATGTTGGTTCAGACTTTCTTGGCTTTGTCACGTGGGGAAGATAACCAAACAAAACAGGTGTATTCAGAGAGGTTTCTTCTGAGTTCCTGGTTAGTTCTGGTCAAGTATTATACTGCTATATTTAATACAATTTGGTACGTGTTGACGCTGAAAAATCTGCCTGTTCATTCTCAAATTCTGCTGCAAAAGAGGAGGATATAAAAATATATATTTTGAAGTTAATCAGACTTTCTGTATGCTATGGTGATGTTTTCTGTATTCATTTACTGGAGAATATGTCATGAAAACCGGCTTTTTAAGTAATATCACTTTATTTTCCTGTAGTAGACCCTTTGAAGGCACATTTCTGATACTGGAAACACTCAAAAGACTGATCTACTAACTTTCATTAATTCATAAGAGTAGTTCATGAAAAGCAAAGGGAAGTCAAAAGATTAAACTGGTGACGGAACTCTGTTTTCAGAACATAAAAATGGAGTCATTGCCAAAAGATCTTATTTGCCTTTTGCTCTCACTTTTCTGTCATTGTACTGGAAATGTTTGTATATAGGGAACAGCAACAGGAAAACAATAGGACCAAAATGCACAGGTTGCTCAATCTGAATGCTAGCTCATGGTTTCTGTTCCTCTCAGATGTGGAAGAATGAGGATCTATGCATCGTTTGTGGGTGAAAACCATGTTTGAACCATGTTGCTATAATATGATAATGAAGTAAAGAGTTGGACAGGATAGGGTGGTGTCACTGTCAGCAGGCTGTAAGCAGGGTTTGTCCTTGTCAGGAATATGCACATCTGCTCTTATCTATGAAGCAGACTTATGCTATAAATTCCTGTCAGTGAAAAGCTGCCTTCTTAGTGGAATAAATACACATTTGAAAAACAAAAAAAATTCCAGGTTTCCTATCTTCACATCTTGGATTCTTTTAAAAATGAGCCGGCTAATGACTAATTTCTGCTAATTCAATCTGCAATGATTTTAAGGCAGTCTTCAAGGCAAGGCTGGGTGTGGCTCTGGGCAGCCTGGTCTAGTGGTAGGGGGGTTGAAATTAAATGATCACTACGGTCCTTTTCAACCCAGGCCATTCTATGATTCATTTTTAGAAGTTCAAATCTAATTTATTACTTGATTTCATTTCATCTAGGCAGAAGGAGTTTTGTTTTTTAGGATTCATCTGTTCAAAATGGTTTCAGCAGACTACAGATTAGTGCTAGATTTTATATAGGCCAGGCAGTTTTGGTTTTCCTGTTTTTGTGTTGAAAAATAACTCTGCCAAATACTGTAACCTCAGATGCAAACTTAAAATATAAATATTTGCCTGCAAGATACAGACACATGGGGAAAAAATAATTCCTGAAGCTTTCTAGAATGTTTTAGTCAATCTTAAGATTAGATTTATTTCTTTAGGCCAGTTTCTTTTTTCTGACAAACCTAAAGCTGTGCTAGAAACGCGCCGTGATAGAGATGGGAGACACTTAGATATCTAAATTTCCATTTGAGTGGAAACCCAGCTGGGAAAGAGGCTTCAGTACAGGTTGAGTGATTGCAAAAAGGGCTTTAGAAAATTAACCTTATCTATAGATGTTTCACATACCACCTCATTAACATTGCGTCCTGATGAGTCTTTCTATTTGTGACTTCCAGAGCTGGAATTTCTAGGGATAAGGCTGCAGCTATCAAAAATACAATTAGATCTAATTGTTGTGAAATAAGTATTTTATTGGCACAGAGGACAGAGTTGAGAAATATACACTCTTTCATCTATGCATTTTAAATCACTTTCCAGCTGAGCTAATTAGGCCTTATAGATAATCAGATGCAATTTATCAATAAATAATGGAAAGTGACTTGTCTAGTATCACGCAGCAAATCCAAAACAGCCCAGAATGAAACCTGGGAGACCTGGCTCAAAATTTCCTGCCATCAGCACGCAGTCAGGCTGTAGTTCCTGATGTTGCACCTAAAAAAGATATATTTGCGCAAGACTGTGAAAGTTGAGGGCAGGAATTCTCAGACCTGTGCTGCAGCTTGTTCTTCATTGTACAGTATATCTCAGGATTGCTGTGGAAAAAGAGCAGAGCTCCTTTGCTGAATGAAGTCATGCTGATTTAAAAAGGCAGGCTTTGTCAAAACTGTGGAGAATGCCAGAATATTCCTGCAACAAAGTGGAAGCTTTGATGTTATTGCATTGAATCCTGCTTTGGGAACAGTCTCTAGGTTAAATAAACAGTGTATTGAGGTTCCTCTAACACAGTGGGTAGCTTTACTTCAAGGCACTGCCCATTCTGAATATTTTTTCAAACAAAATAACATTGAAGTTTTTGTTTTCCTTTGCTTGTGTTTTGTTGGGTTTTGGTTGTGGCTTTTTTTTCTTCCTGCCGGTGGTTTATAGCATAATTGCTATGTTTTCATGAAAGAGTGGACTGATATCTCAGTAGATTACCCTCCACTTTTCTTCTCTGAATGTTCTCATAGAATCCTGAGTCTAAACTATTATTCCTGGAATACTGATGATATTGACAGCCTTTTTATACTATTTGTAGTGCAGACAGTGAAGATTAACCTGCCCCCCATTGCAATTGTATGCCTATAATTTGGGAACTATTAAGGCTCCAGTGCTTCATGTGTAAGTGATTAGTGTTCCTGGAGCTCTTGCTCAGAGCTTCAAAGTCTAAAAAGCAAGCTAGCAATTGTACAAAACTCAATGGTGTACTGTAGTGTGTAATGACACTCAAAAGTGGAATACATCACTGTGGGTATCTCTTCTACTATTTGAAATAAACGTTATTTAAGGGTTGTTTTTTTTGTCTGTTTGTTTGTTTTCTTGTTTATTTTTGCTTTTTTTTTTTTTTTCCTAGCTGGCTGGTCTTCTGCTTTGGTGCATGTGCACCCTCTGGAGTACCCACATGCAATGAGAAGGGATAATGTGCTGTGCTGAGCACCTTGAAGACAGGGAGGGTTTGGACTTCGGAAAGACTTCTAGCTTGTGAAATTGTATCCAGCTTATTTGAAAGTTTGGTGGGAGACAGGGATGAGGGGATGGTTTCAGAAAATTGAGTACATTTCTGTTCATGAATCAGAGTCTAGATTCTTATGAAAGGACAAAATCAGTATGTTTTCATACTACGTGGATCACATTTTTTTTTTTTTAGATGGCATTTTCCATGTAACAAGACTTAAAACTTCATAATGTTTGTGTTTTTGAGGATAATATTTTGGCATAGTATGATCTTGATAATCAAGAAATAAATATACAAGTTCTCTCTCCAACTAAGAATACAGCTTTTTGGTATATATTTTTTTTCCTTTCCCTGACATTAAATAACAACATGAGAGACTCTTTCAAATCATAATGCAGCATTGATAACTTTATTTTTAATTAATAGGAGTTGTGTTTTGCATAAAGAGGGATAAGCATTACTTGGCAAGAATTACTTCTTACCACATTGCTTTTAAGGTACACCAGTAGAAAGGCAAAAAAATTTCTCATGGGAAAAGTGTTGTTGATGAGTGTATGCAGCAAATCAGGGTAATAATTTAAATAACGTGTTCGTAAACAGACTGAGCAAAGAAGCAACGTGAACCGTGAGGAACAGTGATAAATTAGTTTATCCTGAAGACAATTCATGGTAATTAAGTTACAGACACTGTAAGAAAAAGAGCACTCAAAATAGCTACTGGTTACCAAGCAGCTCTGCTGTCTGTGCATTCTCTGTATGGAGATGTTTATATAGAGAAGTTTAAATAGTTGTCTTAGAGCGTTGATTGTTGAATCCGTGTCTTCTACTAGCAGTCCACATTTCCAGTGCCCTTCCATAAAATTATACCGTGTTCTGAAATGCAGTTCTACTGGCTTCACTGGTGCTACTTGCACAAAGAAAGCTACTGGTTAACGTGAGTAAGGCTTGCTGGCTTTGAATATGTTGCGTTGTTCCTAAATTTACAAAACCAGTACAGTTGCAAGAAAAACTAGTGCGTTTGAAGAATCTCTAGCTCAGTTCTGATTTAGGATGGAATCCTTTTGGGTGTCAAAATAACTAGTGACTTAGTGACTCATCATGAAGGCTACATTCTGTACTCTGATGTTCATGGGAGATGAGGAAAACAAAGATCAGATCTGAGGAGTCAGCCAAACAGAATTAGCGTTTTGTTGCTGCTGGGTGCAGCCCTGCTGATTTTTCCTCCCCACTCATTCTGACGCCCATCTGAGCCCTTGGGCAGCTAATGGAGATACTGACTTGCTGAAGGTTTTCAGAATGCCAGGCTGACACTGCTCTTAAATCCAGACTTCAAGGTGGGGTTACACAAGAAACTGATGCCTAGAAAATAATTCTGTACTACTGGCCGTGAGTTATTCTTGTATTTGGGAATAACAGACATTCTGCTGGTACACTGGATGACATGGGGCTTTTGAAATAAATCTTGTTTGTGAACAGGAGAAACATACAACTTCTCAAAGCCCATGTTTCTCATTTGAGATATTCTGCCATCTATAAAATTATTGCAGTTGTTTCAGTCAGAGATATTCAAACATCGCGTAATATCACAATGTTTGTGCTGAGGCACTGGTCCCACAGTCATTCATTCCGTGGCCCTTCCTGGGCTGGGTTAAATAGCGAGGATCTGCTACGTGGGCTGTAAGTGTACCAAAGAAATACACAACACCCTTCTCCTTAGCCCAGAACTATTTCACGATCTGAAGCCACAGGTATCCAATGCATAGAATCATTTTACATGTGTTATTGGGTACATTACACTTACTGTAAAGCTCTTGAGCCAGAATTAAATAGTGCAGAGAGCCTCTGAGGCTTGCTATTCTTAAATGCTCCTGCATAGCAGGTGTTCTCAGTGCTTTTGTTGCCTTTTCAGCATGGAAGAAGGGTATCTGAGCTCATGCTACCAGGCTTGTTTTTTTATTTTTATTCCAAGGTAGGATACGGAAGGATTGAGAGCATCTGTGTTTTACTCATCCCCTCATGGACAGGCAATCCGTGGACAGGCAAAAAGATGCATATTACCTTTCTAAAGTTGCTGAGATAGCCTTGTCGACCATCTTAAGTAGGATTTTAACTGTCTTAAGCAGCATTCTCCTGCCTTTGTGGTTCCAGCACCATGTCTGCATTATACCCTGTTGCAGCTTTGAGGATGTCGCACTGTCTTTTCGCTGCCATGTTACTGATTTCCTTGTATGTCTAAGTGTAGAGGACTACTCCAGTTGCGTGCTTCTCAGTAAGCATTTACACAAGTGTGAAGGCAGGATGGATGATCTTTTGGGGCCAGTATTTAAACTTAACAGACTTACGTATGTGATTATAAACATAAGCATATTAAATTAGCCTTTGTGTATGACTACTGTCAGAAGCTTCTTTCAAATAAAACCTGAAACAAATCACAGGTTTGATGAAGTACCACAAAACAGGACTAGGAATTAGCAATGTGGTGTTAACTGCACATTACATCAGTACAACGTTCCTCCTTCCTGGGGCAAGTGTCTCGTTGATACTGAATTAGGGATGATTCTTTCTTTCTTTTTATTTCAGAAGCTGTCAGGCATAGCTTGGTAAAGCTTCTCTGTAGGACTGATCATGTCTCCTGCCTACAGAGGTCCTATAAATAGTTAAACATCTGCTCTGTGAAGTCTTTCTCAGTTTTCTGAATCTTTGATTAGAGACTCATCTATACATTTCAAGGTAAATTCAGGTATCATCACAGATCAACAAGCCCCCTGGGGGATTCCAGATTTACTAGGTGTGTTTATAGCAAGCAGAGGTAGTCTTGTGACAGTCTAGGAGTAGATATCACAAGCTTTGTTTCTGCCTTGTTGCTGGACTTAGTGCTTAATTCAGACAAGTCACAACTTGTGTCCCCTGTGAAATAGGGATTATACTCCATATTATTTAACTCCATAAGTTTGTTACCTTCAGTAAGGAAGGAATATTGTAAAAGAAGTGCAGAGTGCCATTTCGTCTAGACTCTAGATATCCAGGGTGAAGGAAAATGTGTATCTGTTTTATTATCTCTGACTCCTTTGGATCCGAGAGTAGTGCAGCTGGGAAAAGACTTTTTCTCACTCAAAGCTTCCATTTTTTTTCTTCCTCCTCACTTGTTTTGAAAGTGTTCTCAAGTTGCTGCATCTGCCTCTTTCAGTTATACTGATGAACTGTTGGTATGCTGCCACTTTTTTGACTAACAACATTTCTTTCTGTTTCAGACATGCTAAACTTTTTTCGGTGCTCAGCCTTGCTGATCTTCTCTTCATGTGCTACAGTAGAAGCTGTGAGCCACTTTATTAATGGCAACTGGCTCCTTGCTGTTCTAAATAAAAATATGGAAATAAGAGAAATGCCTGTATTAGTGACACTTTTCTCTTAGTGTTTCTGTCCCATGGGGGCCTTTGACTACAGTGCTAAATGTTTTTGTAATTTTATACCATTTTTGGTATTGGTATGGGGATTTTGAAGGCACTGGGGCTTGTTAGTTTTTGGGTTTTTTTTGGTTGAACTATTCCTTGGTTTGGCATGTACAAACTTCCCCACTCAACCTCTGTTTTATGCAATGCTTTATTGCTGCCTTGCTTTGCTCTTTGTATCTGTAAGGAAGTGAAGAAAATAAGTAAAATAGTTTTTAAAATATAGAAGCATTGCCTGTGTATTTGAGGGGTATTGGAAGATTAAACACTGTGCTGTTAGCATCTAAACTTTCATGACTCACTGGTACTTACTTTTGGAAAAGGTTTCTCCTGTTAGTCTAAGAGAAAGGTAGAGGAAGAAGGTGAATTCCTCTTCTGCCTTCTCACGTGTTTTTAGTGCTCAGTATTTCTGAATGGCCCGGCTCTCTGTCTAGCACTTTCCTGTGGGTGCTACTACCAAACCTCCTTCATTGCACTGAAAACCTAAATTTTATATTATACTTTGGAAGTAAGAGCTAAAGCAATTAACAAGGCTTTACATAGCCTCTTGATGTAACAAATCTGTTCAGACACCTCTACACAGTGTTTGTAAATTGCTGGAATTTTGCTTTTAATGCACTGTATTTTCCACCTTCTTTGGACTGTTTTGATAACTATTTCTGGAGTAACAGACGGATTAACAAGTTGTATAAATATGAAAAATACCACAATGCTCCTTTTTTTGGAAATTCAGATTATAGCTTGAGTGCCTGGTAGGAGTTGAAAATAACAAACGTCCGTCAATGTTGTTTTCCTGATTCAAATGGCAACTTGTTGGAAACTCCTCCTGTCTAGCAGTGCATGGATAAGGTTCTTTATTAGGAAGTCACATGTCTAGAGAATTGTAGCTGAGCCAGCGTGATTTCATTTATTTACAACAAGCCATATAGGAAGTCTTTCCTTAAAACCTGGGCTTTTGGCTGATGTTCCTCAACCTCTGAGCATGCAATTGGGCTTAAGGAGATATTTTATTATTTAACACTTGTGAAGCGTATAGGTACGTGAAGAGCTGTGAACTCAGAGTATAAGCAGCATGTCATGCTAACCCAGTTGTTTCTGAGCTAAGCTTATTGCTATTGATCTTAGTATTAAGATCAATCAGCACTAAACATTCCTAAGTCTTAGCTGTGACTGCCTTAGAAATGTGAGTTAAATACAAGTGTTAAATACAGTGTGAGTTGAATACAAACTTCAATCTGGTTTCTGACAGCTTTGTTTATACTTTTTCCCCCTACTTCTTCTGTTGGTATATTAGTATAAATTGCTGTAACTTATTTGAAGGAAATGGAGCAATGATGATTAACAACTACTAGGGTTTGTAACCTTTATTTTTTCCTAATTTGTTTGGCTTAAGCAATGAAAGATCTCATTGCAAGAGGGAGAGGTAGTACTTAAGAATCCCTTTTAGCCTTTAAAAGGAAAGGAAATAGCAACATGCAGAAACAGACTGTGATAGCCAATTTCAACTGTAGATACAATGTTGTAAAAGTTTGATGTAGAAAACAGAACTGTAATTTGTGGGTACTCAGGTTTATATAAATGGACTAACTGAACTGTTAAGGAATGAGACATTTCTTTCCAATAAATGTTCATAATGTTTTAATTGGGAAGAGGTATATAAATATTTGTGGTTCTGAGGAACTTTGTGTGCATCAGAGGGGTAAAATCAAATAATGCAGTCTTTTATTTGCCTCTTTTTCTCAGTAATTTTATAGAATCACAGAAACATAAGTATTCATCAAACAAAAGGCAATATCCCACTTTTCCACTGAAGTCAAGATCCTACACTCACAGTGGAAGTACAGTGATAAAAGGCTTCAGAGCCTAAAAATTAAGAATAAAAAATATATATCAGCAAAAATAAGTGCTAACGGAACAGTTCTTTTTTTTCTGGGCAGGGCGTGTAATGTTTGTCACCATGCTTTTTCCCTCAGTAATTATTATGCAAAGATTTCTCTTTATGTTGAAGAAAGAAAGGTGTCATACATTCAGACATCCTTATTATAGGTATGTGCCAGCAGGTTTTTTTTGGTGATTGTTTTTTTTCCTCCAGGTTTTCTAATTATGAACATTCCACTTTTAAAATATTTTTTTTCATTCATTCTTTAAAAATATTAGTTACTCATTCCTTGCTTAAATTTTTGGAGCTTTTATTGTTGTTTGAATTTTCTGATTTCCAAAGATTGAGAACTTGACCTGAATCTCAGGAAATTTGAAATACTTGCTTGTGTCTGTGAGAACTGTTGCTGACTCTTACTGATGAGCTTTGAGACTTTGACTCTGGTCAGACCCACCCCTCCCATGGGAGGTTGGAAAAGAGTTGGGGTTGAAGCTTTTTGCAAAATGGGTTTATAGACTCAGCTGTGTCTTAGGTTTGTGCATGATCCTGTCCTGGTTGAAAGTGGGGCTTGTAGAACCGCACTTCTACCTCATTACTTACAAAAGTGGTTATCCACGAGGATATCCCTAATATAAGCAGTAGCCTTTGGGTATTGTTTTCAGAAGAAAAGCTACCTTTGAAGCCTAATTATATGCTTCCTGCACTGTTGCGGTTGGTTGACCTCAGCAGGCAACTCCATTGCTCTCTCCACAGAAGGACAGAGGAGAAAATTTGAAGGGTGAAAGCAAGAGAAAAATACTTGTGGGTTGAGATAAAGATGGTTTAATAACTGAATGGAAAAAAAAAGCCATCAAACCAAGTGATACAAAAGTATCACTCATCACTGAGTACAACATTATATGGTATGGACTATCTTTTTGTCAATTCAGGTCAGCTGTCCCGGCTGTGACTTTTCTAACCTCTTGCCTGTGCCCTCTGGGCATAGAAGAAGGTTGTAGAGGCCAATGTCTTCTCACTTTGCTGCCCTAATAAGTAGCAGAGAGGGGAGTGATGCTGTGTAAGCACTGTTCAGAAATAGCTGAACCACTGATGTTTTAACAGCCCTGTACTGGTCACCAGTCTAACGCACAGCGCCATTGTGGTTGCTGTGAAGAGATTTACTCTGTCAGCCATAACCAGTACAACTGTACACTGTTATTGCCAACGAGGTAGCTTCATTTCAGAATTTCTGTTAAAGCAGGTGCATATGAACATGTTTCTGGTCAATATTGAAGGTTCAAGCACTGCTAACACATTGTAGTATATCCAGTCCAGTAGCTGAAATTGGACTAAATTCTTGGATTAAATGGGTGAGTTTCTAGCATAATGAAGTAGCAAAGACCTGGAAACTGGGATTCTCAGTTTCTGCTTAGCTTGTAGTTTAGTCATTATTCAAACTTGACTTAAATATTTATCCTCTTGGTTTCAGTATCCTCAATCATAAAATGATAGTAATGATAACACTGACTGAACTCCTAAGTTTGTGGTAGTAGAAAGGTAGCAGTGCTAAAGGTCATATTTCTAAGGATTCTTTATCTCTCAGGAATACCAATCATTTTTTAAAAAGTCACAATATTATTACCGTCCTTGGATTTTCTTCTTCTGAAGAAAAAATTCTTGGGAAATCTCCAAAAATTCTCAAGTTTGCCTTTATCTTGAGATATTGGAAAGCAATGCCAAATAACACTGGAGCTATTGTTAGAAGGGAACCTGATCTTGTTATTGTTCCACTTAGATGGAGTTGTGTGAGGAAATGCCAGCTCCCCTATTGAGGGAATTCAATCAACTGGAAGAGTTTTTGGTTTCTTGCAATAGTAGCTGCCAAACAAATGAGAGCAACTGATTTAATCCAAGTATGACAGCCTACTTAACAAGCATCTCTTGGAGTCACATGACTACTCTGCAGAGATTTCTGGACTGTAAATCACAAGCAGGAAACAAGTGGGTTTTAAGCTGGTATGTACACAGACAAAACTCTGTATCTTTTAAAATGTGACAAAATTAATGAACAGTGAGGCAACACAATATTTCATTTAGAGTACTAGCAGGAAAAAAGTTAGTTGGGATCAATCGCATTTCATGGAATTCAAAATAAATTTATTCTACTCTAGAATCTTATTTCTCAGTGTTTCATTTTGCAGGTCTTGCATACACTAGGTAGGTAGTGTGTGACTTAATTCATTCCCAAATCAGGGGAATTAACAACTTCAACTGACTTCAGTGACAAATTAATTGTAGTGACATTGCACTGTTTTTTTTTTCTTTTATTTTGCATTTTGCTACATAGGGCCTACCTGTTTTTTGGAGAAAGCTCCAGTAATAGCAGGAGAGCTGTGTGGAGGACTGGAGCTGCAGACAAAGCTAGTAATACAAAACAACATTGTTAGAAGAAAGTGGGAGGTTTTCAAGATGCTTTTCTACACAGGGACTATTATATAAAATACTGCTAGCACTAGAACTTTGATTTCTTTTGGGTTTTCTCTCTGCTTATCTTTGACCTTTTAACAGATGCACCTAGGATGATGAGCAGGAGAAGTTTGAATGCCTCCAGCTTTCTCCTTCCTCCTGATAGGAACAGCACCAGCAGCCAAATCAGCAGGAGGCAGCGTGGTCCCTCTGCTTCAGCTGCTCCTGCCCACTGTCTGCTCCCAGTGCCTTGTGCTGATTTCAGGTCTATAGTTTTCCATGGTGGAAGATCCCTGGGAAATACTGTATTAAGCTGCAAGGAGTATTTATCTAGTTTAGGAAAGACCACTAATTGATTTTACTTACATTTCTATTTGCTATACGTAATGGAAGATTAAACTGCTTCTACAGAAAAGTTGTTTTGTTTTAAGACATGCATTAAATTTGAATTTTGACTGTTGAATCAATGAGTATATTACCTTCATTCCTCAAGTCGCCATCATGAAACTGCCTGCTAGCTTTCTACTGAAAGCTTGTGTATTTTACTTTCGTATATTTCAAAAGTAGCTCAACTCTGTCAATGGTAAGCTACTGCTCCCCAGATTTTCTTAGAACTGTTGGCTTCACTTGTATCATTCAGCTACTTTAATTGAATTTGATGTTTGAGCCAAGATATTAAAGCAAAACAACAAAAAAAAGAAAATGATGTTAATGAAAACTTGAGAGAAAAAAACTCCCTCAAATTTTACCATTCCACAGGTTCTGAAGATTGACTGCACTTGGGTAAAGTTAAACACTTCCTTCTGTAGGTCGCACTAGCACAGTTTTTAAGATGCATTTTTGTTTACTTCTGTGGCAAGTGTCAGATGTCTACTCTTCAGTGGTGTTAACAGAGAGCCTACGAATGTTTATATAAAGCCAGCAGTGTTAAAATCTTGGTACTTTGTAGCTTTCAGCTTTTCAAGTTCCATCTTCAGCTTCAGTATGCGCAGTATCTTCTCTTTGAAGCCCTGTATCCCAAAGTACAGGCTAGAACTGGTTGTAAACGAAGAGCTTTGGGGTGCGTTGTCACAAGCAGTGCTGTACAAGTAAAACTGCTGTTTGGTTTAGACTGTTGGGAAGCATGCTTGGATTATGTTGAGCACAGCTAGAAGTAAGTTTCAGTACTGCTTTTCATGCACACTAACCGGGCATAATATAGCAAGTGCAACAAGGCAAACAAACCTTGTAATCTTAATTGATTGTTAACTTTGTAACAACATTCAGTTTGGTGTGGCAGATTTCCTGAGGGCAAGAAGGAGTGGATTTAGTGGAGTCCTCCCAGTCCTTCAGGGACTGTGCATCTTGGAGTAAGAGTGCTCACATTGCAACTACCACAGTTCATTTATAGTTTTGTCTATTTTCCTGAGCCTGGAATTGGTTTTCAGTTTTTTGGGTTGAATTCAGTGCATACGCCTTGTTTCACAGGATTCTGTGAATACGTATTCTGTGTATAGGAAGGAAGAACAAACACAATTTTGGCAAAATTTCAGTAATGTCTGTGACGATCTCCAAATGTCAGCCTTCCAGTATGAGCAACTAGTTAAACAAACCTGTGTCCCTTTCTCCTGTCCTAGCCATGAGCTCTGCTTAGTGATATGGCTACATTTGTCTGCAGATACAGTGTCTCACGTGGGCGTGGTTCCCACTGGCAGCTCATGTAGGAGAATTGTCATGTATTTCCAGAAATGCCAGCTGCAGATTGCACTATGTGCAATTTGTTGTTGTCCATGTTGTCCACACTACGGAACAGGTTCCTCACCAGCCTGTCAAAGCAGAATGGACTGGGCAAGGCTTCCCAACTGCCTGGCCATCATCAGCTCACTGGGCAACTGGTTCATTGCAACAAGGACAAGTGATCCATTAACACAGACAAATTCCAGAAGCACAAGCCAATGATGTCAGATGAATGAGTCCATGCAAATTTTTATTTGGTATTTTTAAGGTCAAGAAGTGCAGAAGTCCCAGTATTTCTTGCCAAGTCCTATTTAAAGGGCAGCCTCAATTTCTGTGTGAATGGAAGTTCTGGTGGGTCAGCAGTACTTAGGAGCAGATAGCGTGAACTTTATGCTAAGTGTGCTCCTTTGATGCCCTGATTGGAAGGTGGGAGCTTCACCCAAGAGAAGTTTTGTTTGTGGTTTCTTCATAATCCTGTATTTATCTTTAATTCAGATGGTTATATAGTTGTGCAAAATGTACTAAGTGTTTTAAAATGAAATCTAACTACGAAAAAAACTCAGATATGTGAAGAGTAGAGAAAATATGGAGATGCAGTGAGTATAATGGTAGTTAAAAATAATACCGAAGAAAGCGACTGGATGTGATGATGTGGATTTTATAATTTTCTTATATATGAATTTCTGAGTGTTTTTTCTTGGGGAGAAGCTTCAGACACTGAGCAAAGAAGAAGGACTTTTCACTGAGCTTGGAAGAGCTAGGAGTGGTACAGATGAAAAAGGGAGTGAAGACAGAGGATTTTGTGAGTGGTGCTGTAATGAGGGCTGGCAGTGGAAATGAGCCTGGTTTGTCATCCCTTTCCCTGCCTTTTCCTCTCCCTTTCCTAGTTAGCAACGACTTCCTTTCCATCTCAATGATTGCTCAGCAGTTAGAACGATGCCTGAGAACAGGCAGACAGGCTCCTATCCTCCTCTTGCCCAGTGGCTGTCTGCAGAGCCGACCTTCCCTCAGCCCTGGGAAGGGGCTGTAGTGGCAGGAGAGGGGCCTCACCCCTTTCCCCAGGCTGCCATGGGAGGTGTCTGGAGAGGGGGGAATGCAGGGTGGTCTCGCTTCTCTGCAGGATTGCTGGCCCCAGAAACCCCTTGTCTTATGGAAGTCATTCTAAACTGTTTCTCTGTCATTTTCTAGGAAGGATTTGCAAGGGACTTGACATATTTTGAAGTACTTCTTATTTTTCTGACAAAACAGGAACTACTTTATCTCTAGACAGTATCACTGTTGACATCACAGGCAGGCTTCAGCGCGGGTATAAGCAGGTGCAACTTATTGGCTTGGGAAAAGTTGCGCACATTTTTGCCAGAGGTGAACGTCTCCTGTTTCCACCCACATAACAGTTGGGTAAATAATGATGCACAGAGTTCTCATAAGGGGATTATAGCAAAGCCACAATGGGGTTTATTCAGGTTTGATATGATCAAGTGACTTCACTTTGTGTGCTGATAATGCGATTTACTGCCATAGCAAGGATTCAGGTCTGAACCAGGTACAACTCGTTTCACTTGTGCATACCAAGCATTTAGCTGAGTTTGTGATGTGTTTTCTGTCAGCTCATTTGAGTTATTTAGTGCGTGTTTAGGATCAACCATCCAAGGTCCCTTTGTGCCTAAAATGGACTAAATTAAGAGCTTGTGATGCAGCAGTTTTTACTGGCATCAAATATATACAGGGGTAGAAATAAAATAATAAACTTTTCTCCAGGCATGTCTTAAGTCACATTGGTGTGTTTATTTGGGATTCGACATGCCCCTGCTTGTCTTTCCCAGGCTCTGTACACACTTCATTAGGGTTTCTTTATTTATATTGCAAGGTCAAATGTGACCTTGGTGCACAGGGCTCCGACTTAAACAGAAATTCCCTTGATTGTTCGTGAGATTTTTTTGTTTTCCCCCAAGTCACTTTCTGACGTTTAGCCTGATTGAAAACAGGCAGAAACTGGCATGGAACAATATTATGTCATCCTTTGCTTATATTTCCTACCCACTCATTCTTTATTTTAATGTTATATGAGGTCTTCAGCAGAGTGTGACATATTGTTATAATTACATCATTTGGAAATGTGTTTATCCCCAAGAGTCGTAATTTGATTTAGGAACTGTTTTCCCTTCTTTCAGTCTGTTATTCATAGCATGGCATGACCAGCAGGCTTCTGCAGCAGGCCTTGACACACCACTTTAAATATTTGCAGACCAAAACACAAGAGTCCATTGATGCATGTGGGGAGGAGAGAAGGAAGGGGGACATGATTTAAGAGTCGATAAAATTCTTGCAGGTTGAATAAACTCTAATAATATTGTGGTAGTTTCTGTCTAGGGTATTAATTCATTCATATCTCTGGCATGTAAACAAATGCATTTTTATGAGTGTTTTTATATGTTTCTGTAGGGTGCTTGTAATGGAACTGAATGTCTGGCCCTTGGCCTTGTGCAGTGGGAAGCAATAGCTCTTTAACGTATTTGTTAAGAAAACTGCTGTGACTTTTAGCCATGGCTTTTGATGCCTACAGAAAAGAAATATATTTTATTAGAACAGAGAAGCGCAGAAATTTCAGAGTAATGTTCAAAAACATTTTAAAGTTTGCCTTATGAATGGAACAGCTGTGTAAATGTGGGAAAATGCTTTTTTAATGATCAGAAGAACTGGAGTCCCCTGGTACCCATCGGGGTGGAAGAGCTGCCACCAGGGGGGTATCAAGACCCTCCAGAGAGGTGAAGTTGCGGCTCAGTCCATGTCTTTGGGGGCTTGCTGTTACATGAAATGTTTATAACATGAGAATATATCCAAAGGCCCAGGAAAAAAAATAAAGTGTGCCTTTAGTAGGAAACTGTAGCTGTTCCTGAAGCGTTACTATGCTGTCTCTGGTAATCGTTAAGGTTCATTGAACTGTTTGCTTTTAATCTTCTTGCTTAATAAATAGTTATGGGGGCCTTTTTATATATATATATCTGCAAAATGAGAGAGAGAACATTGAAACAAATAAATGATTTAAGGCCTGCTTCACCAATCTCTTTTGTGAATAGTTTGGGATTACTCATATGAAAGGAACTTTATAGGCTGTACCCATAGCTATTTTGTTTTGCATCAGGTTATTAGAGCATAACAGTATATTTCAGTCACACTCTCTTTCAAGAAAGAAACATTCGCTGCATTCAAATCAAAACCCAGGATTCATATGCAGAAGGAAGAAGTATAGTTCAACTTTGCACTTGGTTCTGAACTCTGCCTGCACACAGTTGTCTCAGTGCTGTGCCTGAAAAGGTAGCAAGCATCAACTCCCGACTTACTGTTTGTCCAAGATACCCAGCCCAACATGAAGCAAGCAGCCTAGGCATTCTGCGCAGTGCCCTTACAGCACACAGATCCCTCTTGGGGAATTTGGGCTGCTCTCAGCCTGCGGGACTCTCAGTGAGAGCTCATCTCAGATTTACAAAAATGTGTTGCTTAAATCTAAGAGTTTACTCAAAAAGCAGTGTTATGACTGTTTGCTACTTTTTTTCCATTATCCTCAGGGAACAGTTTGTTATTGGAATCAAAAGAATGCAGATATATATGAGAGAGAAAATAAAAATCTGAGAGAGAAATAAAAATCACTTATTTTCTGTACGCTCACCTTCCAAATCTGTTTTTTCATCTCTTCAGTGCTAATTTTAGTCGCGGACCTGGGCTGCTGAAGGAATGCAGCTGATGCGGTGTCTTGCACCATCCTCCTCATCTCCACTGTTGCTGGATGTCCAGGATTGAGGTGTGAGGGAGACTTCATTCTGCAGGCCGTGCTGTTGGGATCAGAACTGCTGTATCCCATGAGCATATAAGTGTGTGCCCTGGAGAACTTTAGGTGGATAAACTTAATTTCTGACTTTTACCGGTCTATTAGACTATGAACAAATTACATAAACATCTTTTTGTATTCCACTTATCAGGCACTATGACTTTTACATCTGAACTGTTGGACTTTTCATCAGCTCAGGCATGCGTCAGGCTTCCCCATAGTGCTATGTCAAGCTCTTCTTAGAAGGTTTTGGTTTTGCAGCTTAGGTTTGTTTTATATCTAAGCCCAGGAAACAAATTCAGGCACTTTTCATTCTCATTTGTTTTTCAGTCTACTCTTGCTCACGCTACTTTTGCACTGCTTTCCAGGATCTTCTTTGCAAGATTTCCAAGTCATAAACGTACCTGCTAAAGAACTGAGTTTTATAGCGGCTTGGAGAAACCTCCATGTTATCAAGTTATACATAACATCAGATTATTCTTTTGTCCGAGCCTTGCAGTCCAGGTGCATGAGTATGAATGTGCCTTGCTTTTGTACTTGAAGAATGGACAAGAGGTGTTATGGTAATCATTTTGATTTTATTGTACTGATTGCTTCTAAACACATTTTACACTTCCTTTTGCCTTGTATTGTCACATTTCTTCTGTGACCATTGTCTGTTCATTTTGAAGTGGTGCTGTAAAGTACTGTCTTTCTTTAACTAGCATTTTGCCTTTTTATTTATCACTTGGGAGGCTGCTGTGACTAGTTTCAGACTAAAGCATAACATGCTTGTAATAAAGCTTGGCTGTATCTCTAAAGCCAGCAAAGATTACTTATTCAGTCATTCACACGCAGAACTTGAAATGATTTTGAGAGTTACATAACAATGAAGTGCAGCACAGCTGCTGGGAAGAGCTGGCTGGAGGTTGGTGTTAATAACTCGGATGTTATGCTGGGTGGGAGCAACTGGGGCGCTTAATCAAAAAGCCTGTTTTAACATTGCAGGATAACATCGACAGATAAGAATTTTTTAAAGAGAAACTGTAAACATTAAATTAGGTATCACAAACTAAGTTTTCTTTAAAATGCAAATAATAAAATTGAAAAATAACATCAGAGTCATTGAAGCTAACAGAATCCTACTGTACTTGAGTACTTTTTATTTTTTTAATACCATCACCTCCCTCATCTCCAATCTCTTTGGATTTTTTCCCTCTGGCTCTGTAACCACACCTGTTGTAAAAAGATGAATATTCAGGATTAATGAAGTGACCTCTCACATATTTTGATGTTTAAAAGGGATATCTCAACATATTTGCTTGATTAATGACTGATTTCCAAATGAAAATTATAGTAGCTTGGATCCTAGAGCTTAAACTCCTCACTGAAAATTAATTTTTAAAGGTTAAGGGACCACTAGCAGAATAGTTTCTTTGAGGCTCATTTTTGTCTTGGATAAAACGGGACACTGCCCTCCTCTTCGAAAAGTTAAGTATGAAATAGCTGTTAGCTGAATGTACTCTGTAACGCGATAGTGTATTTGCTATGAGGTCATCAAACTTTCTTGCTCCTTTGCATATCAGTCTGAAGTTTATTCTGCTCAGATCTAAAGTCTGCCAAAAATGTTTCATCTTGAAATATTTTTTCTAAATGATTTTGTTCTATGAAGTGGTGGTTTATATTAAGATAAGTAGAATTTGTCACTGTCACCTCATTTTTGCTGTACTTACTTGTGATAGAGAATGTAAAAATTACTTGCTACAGATATTTCATGGATGTCATGGTCAGAGTGGGTCAGTGAAGAGTGGTTGTGTTTTTTCTTGTCCAATTTCTGGTATTAGATTCACATTTGTAATTTGCTAGATAAGATATGCTTACATGAAAAATTATGAATATGAAGAAATGTTCACCTCACAAAATGAGTTACCGATTTCACTTCCTTTTCAGGTAGGTGTAGATATGCTTTTGCTACAGTTGGTTTGTATGTACTGACCAAAATTAATCTCCTGTGAAATATTTCACTAAAACAAGTAGGATTGTATGAAACTAAATTTGATCTCTTCAATGTGGTTGATTAATTAACTAATGCATTTCTCTGAGTAGAAAGAGTAGGTGAAATTAACGAAACTGTTCATTTTTTTAACTAAATTATCTTACAGTTAACCTTTATATTTGTCCAGCTCAACATATTTTCCATACTTTTCGTTAAGGCAGTGTTTTTATTACATAGCAAAGTGGGGGTGAGTAACTGCTTTCTGTTTGTTAGTTACTTGAGAAATTTGCAGTTCCTAAAGATAAAATGACTAGCCACTAGAAAGTGACTTCTGTTACCTCTCAAAATTAAGTCCAAGGTTCCTTCAGCCTCAGCACTTTTCATGTACAGATGTAGAAGCATGCTGGTATTTGTGAAGTTTTCTCGGGTGTTTTTTGAGCCCTGTGTTTTGAAAGCACTCAGGAAGAGCAATGCAATGATGCTGTTACTGAGATACTCATGGAAGAATGCACTGAACAAACAAATGTTTAAAAGGAATATGTCCAAAACTCAAGCTTTTCAGCCTTGTGTTTATTGTCATCCTCAGGCTCTTGGCTAATTTCTAATTGTGTGTAATGTCTCAAACCCAGGGCTCTAATTCAGAGGTAATTATCATATGATCAAGCTGTAGTTATTATTTGAGTGCAGACTTGGGAAATAAAAGCCAACAGCTGTGTTCCAGCTGCATTTCAGCTGCACTCCATTAAAAAATAGATGGGAGAAGCAGCAGCAGCGGCTTTTCAATGTTTTCCATCATTGCAGAGCTCAGTGCAGTTGCCTTATCGGGTTGCCCTGTGAAATATTTGTGATGTGTCTCTGGAGCCTAAATAAATAAAACAGGAAAAGAAAGTTCAATAAATAGATGGAAAGTCTGTAAGAAGTAGGCAGAACACACAAATGCATGTGTATGCATTTGGCTGTGCTGAACACATGAGATCAGCTATCAGTTCTTGCTAGACTTCTGAGTAGGGTGGATCAGAGGTTACTCAAGAGGTCACTTCCCTTAAATAAACCAAGTTCAAGACATATTCAGTGACTTCCTCTACACGACTTATTAAAAGCTGTCATATAATTGATATTTAGAAAAACAGATTTAAAGCTTTTACTAAGCTATGATTTTTCTAAAAGAATAGCATTGGGTTGCTAATGTCTGAAGTCAGATACCCCATTCCTTAGTCAAGAATGAAGTTCTTTATGTTTGATGTCTTTGGATGCATGTGTATTTACTCTTAATACAGAGCTGTGAGTTTAAAACAGATCATGTTAAAAGTAAAAGCAAAGCTGAAAGTTGGAACTGTAACTGATCACTCTATAAAAATGAAGAAAACACAAGTTCTGCAGATCAGAGATGAGATGCTGACAAGCAGCCTGGGCCATTTAACTTGCTTCAAGTTAGAAGTATGTGACCATCATAGGGATAATGCTTTTCAAAACCTGCTAACTGATTCAGGAGCTAAAATTCCACTGTTGTATGGGGTTGTATGTTAAGGCAATGTCCTGTAGGCTGTAGTTGTTTTGATGCAAAGTTTTCTAATGCTCTCTGGTATAGTTTGCTGTGTTTTTCTTTAGGTCATTTAAAGATTATCAATGTGTATTTGTATTTCAACTGAATTAAAAAAAAAAGATTGCTATGCCCTCTGCCCACTAATTAAACCTGAATCCAGACACACAGTGCAATTGAAAGCTCTTTTGCTTTGAGAACTGGATGAAGCATATGTGGTTTGAGCATTTTTGTGAGAAGTATCAGATGTTTGATTTCAGAATTATGAACTGAACTACTTGTGAGTTGATATTACAGAACTGCTGTTTCTCAATTTTCACTCCAGTGAAAATAATCTGTTTTCTAGTGAAAATAAAGAAGGCATTCCTTTGTGCTGCTATCATGTAGGAGAAGAGAGCAGTCTGGAAAAAGTAGGAACACTGTGGTTCAGCTCTGGAATGTGAATCATTGTGCATCTAATTTTTCTTTTTGTACCATGTAATTTGTCATCAAAACTGCAAAGGCTTGAGTCAATGAATGACACAGCTAGTCATCTAATCTTCTAATGCCAACTAGAACTGGTGTACATTATGTGAACACAGGACTTCTATAAAGAAATGTTACTCACTGAAATCCAAGCACAATAGCATGAGCATGTGCTTTCAGGTTAGGGAACAAGTGAACTATGTTGGTAAGGAAGTATCTGGCTGATAGTCTTGAGCAACTTTGAACTTTGAGTGAGGTTGATGAATAACATCCACAAGCAACACGCGCAATATCCTGACAGGGTTCATGGCAGCTGAACTGGCCATCTCTGTGACTTTCTTTGGTGGATATTGCAAGATGCATCTTCTGTGGTGCTCATGGGTGAAAAAAAAACACGATACAGCTGAAGTTGTCCCATTTGTTTCTTTGCTAGGTGCCCCTAAGTCCTACTTGTTAACACAGAGTAGTATGACACCTAGCAATATCTTGTCTCGAGCAAGAGAAGTATTGGAAGCTAATTTGTGATTGACCTATCTGTCTTTCTCATACTAATTGTTTCCAGTCCAAAAGCTAATTATTAGAAACATTGTGCTGAATTCTAGTTTATTTCCACAAGAACAGAGATCTAGCTCTGTGCTAACAAATATTTTTCTGCTGGATTTTCTTTGTTTATAGTAATAGATGTTTCAATGCAAGTGAATAGAATGGGTTTTTGATTGCTTTGTCTGTGAGAGCAATGCCATGCCTTTTCTCCTCAATAAACTGTCTTCTGAATGTCACCCAGAGAAGAGAGTTAGTGATGGAGGGAACTTCCTCATCCAGGCATTTCACAAACCAACCAGGGGTGAGGCGTTACTAGACCCGTCACTCACCAGTGCAGAGAAGGTCATTAAAGAGGCTAAGATTGGAAGCAGTCTAGGCTGTAGTGACTATGCTGTGGTTGAGTTTGTGATCTCAAGGAATATGAGCCTGGCAAAGAGCAGAGTCAGTCGGAACCCTGAACTTCAGGAGAATGAGCTTTCAGCTCTTTAAGGAATTATTGGATGAGATCCCCTGGGAAACTGTTCTTAAAGATAAAGGAGTAAAGAAGAGCTGGCAGCTCTTTAAAGATGTCTTTCTGAGAGCATAAGAGCTCTCCATCTTCCAGTGTAAGAAATGAAGCAGAAGAGGCACAGGAAACTGGCATGGCTGAACAAGGACCTGCTGGTTAAACTGAGGGATAAAAAGGAGGGATAAGTACAGGCAGTGGAAGCAGGGGCGTGTGGCCAGGGAAGAATACAGGGATGTCATCTGGTTGTGCAGAGGTAGCATCAGGAAAGCCAAGATGCAGATGGAACTGAACTTGATGAGGGATGTGAAAAACAACAAGAAAGTATTCCACAGGTACATTGGTCAGAAGAGACAGGCCAAGGAGAATGTAACCCCTCTGATAAACAAAAAATGAACTGGCTTTAGACATGGAAAAGGCTGAGGTACTCAGCAAGTTCTTTGCCTTGGTCTTCACTGGCTGTCAGGCTTCTCATGCTTCTCACATCCCTGAACCTTTAGGCAGGGGTCTGGAGAGCAAAATCCTTTCCAGTGTAAGAGCGGAGCAAGTCAGAGACTGCCTCGTGAGGCTGAATGTGTGCTAGTCTATGGGGCCAGATGACATGCATCCCAGGGTCCTGAAGGAACTGGTTGATGTGGTGGCCAGGCCACTCTCCATCATATTTGAAAAGTCATGGCTATCAGGCAGTCTCCTGGTGACTGGAAATAGTGAAACATCACTCCCATTTTCAAGAAAGGAAGAAAGAAAGACCCATGGAACTACAGGCTGGTGACCCTCACTTCTGTGCCTGGGAAGATCATGGAGCAGATCTGGAAGCTAAGTTAGTGCACACGTGAGATGAGAAAATGATCTGAGGCAACCAGCTCGGCTTCACCAGGTGCATATCATGCCTGACTAATCTCATGGTCTTCTATGATGGAGCAATGGCATTGATGGACAAAGGAAGGGCAGCTGATGTTGTCTGACAGTGAAAGGCCTTTGGCATGGTCCCACACCACATCCTTGTCTCTGAATTGGAGAGATATGGATTTGAAGGCTGGAATATTCAGTGAATAAAGACTGGTTGATTGGTTGCAACCAAAAGGGTTGTGGTCAGTGCGTCTGTGCCCAGGTGGAGGTTGGCCATGAGTGGTGTTCCCCAGGTTTCCATCTTGGAACTGGTGTTCTTCAACATCTTTGTCAATGATATAGACAGTGGGATCAAGTGCACCCTCAGCAAGTTTGCTGTTGACACTAAGCTGAGTGGTGCAGCTGACACAATAGAGGGGAAGGATGACACCCAGAGGGACCTGAATGGGCTTGAAAAGTGGGACCATCTGAACCTAATGAGATTCAATTAGGCCAGGTTCAGGGTACTGCACTTGGGTTGAGGCAATCCCAGATTGTACAGTACAGTCTAGGAGAAGAGCTCATCAAGAGCAGCCTTGCTGAGAAACACTTGGGAGTTCTGGTGCATGAGAAGCTTCATGTGAACCAGCAATGTGCTCTTGCAGCCTGGCAGGCCAACAGTATCCTGGGCTGCATCAACAAAGGGATTGCCAGCAGGGTGAGGGAGGTGATTGTTCCCTCTACTCTGCCCTCATGAGGCCTCATCTGGATAAAAGGGACAGCTGAAGATTCTTTAAAGTAGTTGGGTGCTGTGTTTTTTGATAGCATGGTCTAGATACTATTTTCAAATATGATTCAGGCCAATATCCTCAAATCTTTTAAAGTCAGTAGGATGTTGCAAATTAATACTTAGGCCAGTTTTGAAGAGTTGAATTCTTTGGTCACTTGTGTTGCTGAGTAGAACAATGTTTGTGTTACCTCAGGAAATTTGTTCTGAAAAGCCTGGCAATTTGAGCCAAGTCTATCAGTCTCGTGGAAGTCTATTGTAGAAAGTATCTTTAGTGACAAACTAACACTGGAATTATAGTACAGCCCTCAAAATCTGGTCTAAAGTTCATACTTGTTGGATGCAATGCCTTTCGTCATCTGAGGTGGTTTGTCCTTTTTGAAGGCTCATGCATTTTTCATGACAGGTTAGCTGAAAAGCAGGAGCGGCCAGTCTGACCTGAAAGAACACATCTTGTTGTTTGGGGTATTCACTTCAGTGAATACGTTGCAGAACATTTTCCAGCTGCTACTCACAAAAGGAAAATTATCAGGGTCTGTTAAGAAGGCAGAGTTGTTTTCTAAACCACTGAACTCTGTGCTCTGATACCAAGTAGATGATTATACAGCTTGTTGTTAATAGAAACAACTCCAATATGGCAAATTTGCAGTGTGAAGGTTGAAAATTCCTTAACGTTATTCAGATCTAATGTGACAGGACAGCTTGTAGTTTGAAAGGATGCAATTGGGTCTGACTTGCTGTCTCCAAAGCTGTGATTTCAGTAGAATCACTGCAGGTTTGGGGAAAGTATGTGATGACCAACAGGCCAATATAGGCGTTGGTTACGTTTTTGTCTGCTCATTGGCTACTGCAGAATTACTGTGCGTGGAATCTTTGATGTACAATCTAATCCATGTAGTCTTGTCAATATAATTTATCTTAATTTCTCATCTTGCATTGTCATCTTTATGCTTATTTTTTGCATTTCATTTTTTATTAGAATGGAAACTTATGGATGGCTCCCTTTTGATAGAAGTGCTCAAAAATCAGTAACAGCAGAAAGTGATCTTTCTTTAACATCTAGACAATTACATTCTTCATTTCAGATCTTGTATGCTCCAATAAAGTTTATCCCTTTTGTCTGAGCCCAGATCCGGGCCTCCAAAACTGTTCTTTGATATCAGCACATGTAACAGCTGGACTGTAAGGTCCTGCCTTCAAAAGTCAAATCAGCATTTAGGAAGGAATCCAGTTCCTTAAAGATTGTCCCTTATTATCACATGACAATATCCAGTTTTGCACTGAATGCATTTGAAATGAATGAGCAACTACCACAAAAGATGACAGAATTCAAATTGTTGGGATAGGCAAGGTGAAAAAACAGTAAAGCTCCACATACTACTTAACAGTCTTGTATAGCTGAAATAGCTGCTTTTACTCAGAAGAGCCCTTGTCACATTGGATGTAGCGGATGTTGTTATGGGGTTAAAATGATGTCTAAGCTGTCTTTTTTCCACAGCCTTGTTATTTAGTGCAGCGCTGATTCACTTTAAAAGATGCTTAAAATACTTACATGTGGGTGAGTGGACACTGATAGCTAACAGATTTTGTTGTTGTTGTTGGCAACACTGGATAATTTTTAAAGTCAATACAGCTTAAATGCCAAAATTTTTGAAGAGATTGCTGTTGGGCTGGAATGATTTCGAGACAATTCCATGAGGACTGAGACTGGAGTTAAGGAATATTTCAGACTTCTGTGCAGAACGAGTGTCAGGCACTGTTCTGTACAAAATAGGTATTTGAACTTGAGGCTTAATAGCGGGAAGTGACTTGATTTAAAAGCAGAGATGGGCTTGGCAAATATCTGAAGCTGAAATACGAAGGAGTGGGCCAGTACATAGATCAGCACTAGGGCATTTTTCAGTGCACTAATTCAAGAAAAGGGATTTTGGAGTCTGGTTTGACAGAGCTAGGAAGAAAAAAAGGGTCAAAAGAGAGAAAAAGGTGCAGATACTTCTCTATCTTCTGTAGTCTTTTTCATGTATTCTGTCCTTCAGTTGCTGTTTAAAAACATCAAAAAAGCCACCAGATTATTTTTTTTGTAACAGGCTTTTTCCTTCCAGTGTTAGCAGGCCACATGACATAGTATCCTAGAGATAGCTGTGTTTTTTTGTTTGTGTGAAAGAATCACAAAAACTAAAAGCAAAGATTCTTTAAAAAAAAAACAAACAAGAAGCCTGTTTTTAACTGTCTGTGGTATGTGAAATAAGTTGGGGAGAATGAAAAAGTTTTCAGTGAAGATAATGTTTTCCATTTATCTGCCTTTCTTTAATATCTTTTTGAAGAGTAAGAGACTTCATTGTCACAGGGATGGAAATTAGAATTGTGAACGCTTTATGTAGCAGATGTCGTTAAATGAGCTGCTTTGTAAATTTGCTATAAAATTTTATTGCATCTTGAAAGTTTATGACAGCAGTGGATGTATAACTAAGAAAGAGCAGCCAAGCTTTCTGTTGAGTGTTGTTTTGCTTAGTCTGCAATAATTCTGCATTTGTGGGAGGAACCCAGTACTCTCCGTCCCCACTCCCAATTGGGAGAAAGGTGCCTTTATCACATAGTATTTGGGTTTGCTCACGTTGCAAATATTGCACAATGTCAACACAGCTTTTTGTTTTACTGAAAAGTGCTGAGGAGAAAAACTGGAGTAGTTGCTCTAGTAATCTCTGGTAAACTTTAACGCTCTCAGAGCACTGGACAGCACTGAATAGTGAAGGAACAGCAGCCAGTGAGACACTGCAGTTGTGGGCCATCTCAAAGAAGTGCTGCTGGACAACAGCCCCTGACCTTGCAGAAATCTAGTCTGCTTTTATGAATGGTTTTTGATATTCAGTTTGTAATGTTTTAGTCCATGAGTAGCTCTTTACTTGTCTGCCTTTCTGAAAAGATGACTTAACAGGAGAGCTGGAGACTTTATGTTATACTTTTGGAAAGCATTATCTCAAAGGTTTGGGTGTAAGCTGCTGTATTACCCAGAGCTCATCCTACAGAGTGTTGTGGCTTTCCTCAGGTATTGCTTCTCTTCTCTTTGTTTCCTTGAGATCCTGATGGCATAGGCAGACCACTGCAGCATTTTTAGGTGGAATAGTGCAAGAAATTGCCCCCATGTTGCTTGTTATTATCATTAACTTGGCAAACAAATTGCGTAAGTACCCTTTGGACTGTTCACCAGCAAGTTGTCTGGACTGGCTTAACATAGATAGCACATGCGAGTTTGCACTGAAGGAGACAAAGAGTTCTTAGACCACCTGATCTTTTAAATCCACTGTAGAGGTATAATGACCACTGACAGAGGTCAAACTGCTTTCCTTTTCCAAAAGATGGGATTTGTCTTTGTCCTAAGTTAACACTGACCTGTGCTATTTCTGACTTGTGAATGGAGTGTAAAATAGCACAGTGAAAACTAATTCTGCTGTCATTCGTTTCTCTGCACCCATCATGTAAAGAAGAATTTTTTCTGAGTTGTTGGGTAACTCTTATTATATAAGGAGTTTACTCTGAGTATTGAAAGCCACGTTATATTTTTAATTACAAACAGTATTTTTATGGATTAGTAGAATTTAAAAGGCACAGTTTATTTGTTTGTAGATATTTGGAAGAGGGATTACTGCTTATGTAGCTGAAGTTGAACTGTGATCTGCCCTGGGGAGAACTTGGGTAAAAACCAAATATTTCATGGGATTTTGTAAGAGAATTGGGATGACCTCACCCTGCTGCACAGGACAGCGTTGTTGTGCCAGGTGATGTTATTGACTGCTCTTCATGGGGCTGCTAGGGCAGCTCTGTGTGTGTTTGAAGTATTCACATGTCTTCCATCCCATCTAACAGACTGATTTGACAACTATTAGGGAAATATAATGAACTTTTTTATCACCACTTGCTTTGTTCTTTGATTCTATCTGGTGAGGTTTGTCTTTTCAAATTAATGATGAGGCTACATGTGATTGTATAGTTTGGCAGCAAGCTTTTTCTCCTGTGACATTTTGCTCACAAAATTAAAATAAACTTGCATTTAAAGAATTCAGATAATTTTCCACCGTTGTGTGCCTAGCAGTGGCTCCACAATACTACAGTGTATTACTTCTTTTCCCCTTTAGTACCTTTTTGTCTTCTTTTCTTGCCAGCTATCCCTTCTGATGCTGAAAAGCTCAGTTCTGGAAGCTGGTTGGTGATGGTTAGCTTGCAAAATTTGTTTCCTTGGAGGAAAGAATGCAATGCGAAACACAGTGGTCATTTCTGAGCTGGTAAGAAAGTCTGTTAGCATGTGTGATACAAGGAAATAACCATTTGAGGAATTTTGAGCACTCTTAACTTTGTATTAAGAAACTTCACAAACATGCTTTCTTCAATATATTCAGGACACTTGGGTTGGATATTACTGTTATGTGCAGTATGGATAATCTCTGTGAGACCTGCTGCAGACCTCTTCCAAGAATTTTTCTCTGTCCTCCCTCTTTAGCACTTGTTAAAAATGTTCTGCTTTCGCATTTTAATTGCTATATTTTGTAGCAATGTGTTTGAAAGAGTTTATTTTTGACTTTTTCCTTAGGACGTTATCTTTGGTACTGCCTTCTTGCATTAAGTATTCATGTCTTTCAAGGCTCTACCCTTTCCACTGTCTATTTCTGTGATCCTGTGATATTTTCCTCTTAAAAGTTAACTGCTCTTTTAAGACTGAGAACTTCTAGGTCTGTCATGTGCTATTTCACCTTGAATCTGGAACTGTTCCTGAACCTTGTACTCAGAAGTGGTGTGGTCTTTAAATCCTTATTTCTTTTCCTTTCCACGGTTTCATGCATGGAAGGTGAATACCTGACAGCATTTGGGAGGTTATTTCTGAGAAAGAGTCTGTTAGTGATTCTCAGCTGAAAAATGAACATCTGAAATGCATGGCATATTGATCTGGCTCCTTCCTAGCATTAAAACTGTGCTGAATGAAACTGGGAAACTAAAAAGCTACACAAGGGTTAACTTTGGTTATTTCTGATCAGAAGTTCAGTGTTGCAGAGCTACTCTACCAAATATGTCTGGCGGAATGTGATGTTGGTCTTAGTTGTTGTTAGCCTTTCCTTCATGTATAGTATATTTCATTCTGGGAGGGATTTACTGTCAACCATAAGCTTGTTTTTCTGCATGACATTGTGAAATAAAACGGTTCAGATCAATAATTACAGTTCTGTTACTTCTGAAAGAGCCCATGTTGCCCAGCTGCACTGCAACAGTGCAGCTCCTTGTGTTTCAGAAAGTGATTCACAAGCATTTTATCTGTCAAGGAACCTACAAGGTTTGTTTTGTTTCTTTCAAGAGTTTTAACTTCTTTCAGAGTTAAAACTTGCATAATATGCCATGCTGCTGGCCATCTCTAGACTTCTTGTACTCTTTTTCAGAAACCTTCCAGTGTGAGTATTATGTTATAATTCTGGACTTTAATAGCAGTATCATAACAGTTTTTCCCCGTCAAGTGATACAGTTGCTTATACCATGGAATACACGTACATGACAGCTTTTGGTACAATTTTTAGGCCTTTGTAGTTGAGTGTGTGATCTTAGCTCTCAGTAATTTCATACCTTGGATTCAGTTACTATTCTGTATGTCCATTTCCTGTGTCCATGCTTGCCCACTTTAAAAGTTGTACTTTCAAGTAGACAATTTACGTGCAAATGTTAGTAATTCAGGACTGTTCTGAATCTTTTTTCTCTCCTTACTTTGTTTAATTCTAATTTTTCCTTATTATTTCTATCAATTTCTGCTTTGTTTAGTATTATTCTAAACCTCTGCAAAGCTTGTGTTGTTCCAACCCTGAGATTTATGAATTCTGACAGAATTTAAGGATTGGATTTTCATGTGGTCTCTGTAAGGCAGTGCAGACACGTGTAAGGTAAAAACAACCAGAGGCCGAACCTTGCATTATCATAAATACAAGATGGACTGAGAAGCTGTCACACACAGCTGCTTTTTGTTTTGTTTGGTTTGGTTTTTTAATTTTCTATCCAGACTGCTCTGTGCTTTTACTGTAAACTGCGGCGTTCTGTGAAATTCAGTGCTCAACCCCAGAGCCAGAGGAGGTAATGTGTGTTTTCAAATCGCTGGACATGAAAGGCATGGTAGAAAGGAAAATTGCTATTGTGCTTTCAACTTGTGTAATTAACTTCTCTTTAGGGAAGCAGAGCAAGATAAGAAAATAGTTTGACCTCAGCAGAACTTAGGCACAGGAACATATGTCTCACTAGTCAGCACTACCCCCAAACACAAATATTTCAAGGTGGGGCAAGCAGGGCAATAGCAACTGAACTGTGCCATTCTGTCCTCCTCTGCTTGAGAGAGGCAGTGTATTTATTGAAGGAAATGGCTCTGCTGAACTAGTGCTGGTGCTGTTCCAAGCCCATTGGTGATTACCTTTTCCATGGGGATTGAAATGAATGCATTATATTTTAAAATAAGCTTATTAACTGCTGCTGCTATTCAGAATTTCTGTCTGTTAGTTGTTTGTTCAGCTGGACATACAGCTTCTGTCTTAACTGCACAGAGAGGCACTAGATCAGGTTTAAGTTGGCTTAGGTTCTCCTCCCGTTTTTCCCCCTCATATTAGTGAGCTTATTTTCTTTCTAATCTTCAACTCTGTAGTGCATAAAGGATGTCTATAAATACTAACCCTAAATATAAAATGAATCGACATTTATTCTGCATGACTGGGAAAGAAATAATGTATTAATTACTGAGATCCAGGAATTGCTTCTAAATTTCTGACTATTTAACCCAGACCTCAAAAAGCTGCTGGGCTAGAGCCAGCTGGTGTGTATTTGGAGAGGAGAGGGAGCAGCAGGGAGGAAAAGATCAAAAAGAGGAAGTCATCTACAGGGTCAAAATCATCCAGGTTGGATCTGGAATCTGATTCAAATCTAACTTTCCTCAAACCATGAGGGAAATGACCTAAGACTGCATTTCAAGTGAACAGGCTTGGACTTCTAAAGGTGAGACCACTGTAACATTCAAATCTGAAATCAGAAATGCATCAAAAATAGTACAGTTAGAAACTAACTTTTACGTTTTGGTTCATGGGCATCTCTGATTTCATCATTCTTTACTGCAGCAAGATAGTAATAATCCATACTGAGGTACGCATGGTGTTCCAGGCTGCTTGAGCTGTGCAGATCTAGTCTGTGAAAGCAGGTGATTTCATCAAAGAACTGTATTTATAAGTATATGGCATGTTTCATGGAGAAAAAGTTGCTGTCTGCAAGAAGGAATAAATTGCTGTCAGTTGCTTATAACTAAATAAATAACTTGTAGGTACGGCTCTATATATTCAGCCAGTGTGTTTCTTCTAGCTTCCCATCACTCTCCTCTGGTTTCAGGCAAAGGGATAGGATTCTTTAGTGATGGTATGTGATGAATAAATCACATAAATAATAAGAAGGATGGAGAAGGTCTGAAGTGTACACAAACTAGTTCTAGTTCCAGTTTAAAATAAATTTGCAACTCTGTAGATTCCTAGTGTAAACAAAGTCAAGTACATATAGTGGGAACTGTTGCTTTCTGAACATGCTGTAAAGGCAGCTAATCAAAACTCGAGTTACAGGAATTTTACAGTGTTTGCACCCCATTGTCTTGTGGTCCTGAGTACAGTATTTAAGATCTGTTTCTTAAAGAAATAATGAATGAGAATCTCATTGCTACAACTTTCTCAGCAGATGATCATGGTCATGTTTGTCTTCCTGACCTAAAGATTTGTGCTTCTAATGAATATGCATTTTTTAAATCAAATTGCATGACATGGTAGCATTAGGAACAACAAAAGATTAGGAATTCCTTCATTTTATAATGTACACATTAGATTCCTCAGGGGATAGCTTTCCCAGTTAGGTTTGTGTTTCAACTGTGAATCAGTTGTGTGAAGTTTATGTGCCCTAGTGTGAAAGAACAGAAGGAAGCAACTCTAATTACATTTTATGGATCATACAGTAGTTTCCTGTTTAGTTAAGTATATTGTTTACAGTCTGAGTCCTCAGCGTAAGATCTGAATACCACAAAATTGTTTTAATTGAAAACCTAAGAACAGACATCTTAGACACTGTTAAAAACTGTTTTTTGTTGGTTCTGGACTCTTGTTCTTCTGTGTTCTAGTGAACTGATTTATGAAGAGACTGGATAGTTGTGAAAGCTGAATTGCACGTAAGTTACAGTATGCAGGAAAAATGCTAATAAGACAACAGCACTCTCAATGTATTTATATGTTTTGCTATTGGAGTACCATTAAATGTAACAAAACAATATTAATTGTTTATTCATGGAGTGTCATGACAGTTGAAGAGAGTACCGCTGTCTTCTGAAAGGACATTTTATAAAGTATAAAACTAGTAAATTTTTGCATGCAAATCACTAATTTCTTCACTACTCTCAAAAGTCCACTGGGTCTTCATCAGTGTCCTTCAATGATTTCCAGATTTTTGGAGAGCCATCAACTTCCCTTTCGATTTGATTTCCTATTTCCTTTTGAGTTGTCTTCATTTGAATGGCAGGTGTCTTTACCTTAATAACTTTATGGTCCCTTACACGTTCGGTAAGATAACTGTACATTAATTTTTCTCTACTCCCAAAACAGCAGCTCTCGATGCCTGTATCCTTAGTACTGATGGCCAAGTATTACCCTTTTCTTGTCTTTCAGCATCTGTAAATTTGCAAAACTACCACATCCTGGTCATGTAGGTAAAGATTTAATAAACTCACCTGATTGATAACTATTACCAAAAATATACCTAGTTTATTCTTTTACCCATTTTTACAGTTAAAGAAACAAAAGACAGAGAAACATAATGAGTGACTGTGTTCCAAGTGAGAAAATTCTTCTTTACTGGAAAACAATGATTTATATTAATAAGCATGTAACAGTTTTTGGCACAGTTTTTTAACATAAGTACTGCTTTTCTAATTGGCAGTAAATTAAATTAAGTTCCTCATTTTGAATCATGTTTTGCCTGTGACGGTAACTGGTGAGCGATCTCCCTATCCTTACCACAAGCTTTTTCATCCACAAGATATTTCATCTTTCTTACTCCCCTGTGCAGTTGAGAAGAGGGAGTGAGAGTGTGACTGGGGGAGCACCTGAAGACCAGCCAAGGTTAACTTGCCACAGTGGGATATTGCATTGATGTTTAACACGGGCCAAATATTTATAGATAATTACTCAATTGTCTAAACAAGATGCATGCACCAGGTTGGTCTACATTATACGTGTATGTGAAACATTGTTACAAAGCTGATGCTGTCATCTTCTGTTTCTGGAAATATGAGAACTACCAGAAATAACCTCTTTGTTAGTGTAAGGCATCATTTTTCTTACAGGACAAGTAATCAGAACCCGAGCATCTTGAGGAGGGAATGCTCAAACTAGCTGTAACAGTCCAAAAATAAAAGCTGGAGTAGAGGATGATTGGACTAGGATATGACAGGGAAGAGGGAAGGTGCAGACTAAGTGCAAAGGAAAAGCAGGTCTGGAACAAGGCCTGCAAGATACTCAGCTTTTATAGTAGCTAATGTTTGTGATCTTTAAGCCCTTCTTAATAATTAATTAAGATTAGTAGCATACATGGAACTTGAGTTCAAAACTCTTGTTCTACTTTACTACTGCTAAATATTTCCATGGCTACCGTCTGCATGCTTTATTTAGAATTTAGGATGCATTTAAGATGCATTTAGGATGATATCTATCATGGTGTTCTGGTTTTCCCTCAGTCTTTAGGGTGTAGCTCCATACTTTATTTCCTACAAACAGCATGACACCTGCTCTGAAGATTGTTCCCACCCCCATGGGGTTTTATTCAAGGCTGTACAATCTGTGTGTTTCTCTAGCAGTTGACTTTTCATGGTGTCTTAATGGGAGTGGAATATTTTAATCAGCATTTTAGAAAAACAAACAGATGAGAGAGAGACATAAGGCAGGTAAGACATACTAATTTTGAAAAATGAGTTCATTCCGTTTTGAAATGCCTCAGCCTGTGAATTAATGAAGGTGAGGATAATTTGTGGACAGGAAA
This sequence comes from Numida meleagris, assembly GCF_002078875.1. NCBI lineage: Eukaryota > Metazoa > Chordata > Aves > Galliformes > Numididae > Numida > Numida meleagris. Next base: position 29,223,587 of record NC_034414.1, on the reverse strand, counting down.
GAGAAAAAAATAAGGAAGCATACTGCACTGGATACAGGGATGACAGAATCAGAGCTGCACACATAATCCTGACATTCCCAAACTTTTTTACTTGACTCTAAAAGTGTGAGAACGTTGCTCTGATGATATTGAATATTTTCAAATAGGACATAAAGCATTATGATATTTATTTTTAAACTTAAATAATAATACTTTTTGGAGGTATGATACCATCAACATATCAGAACTGAATTTATCTGTTACTGTTGAAACTGGATATATTAGTATTAAACATTGAGGTATCTCATATGATCTGTATCCTTAAAGGCTTAAAGAATTGTGTTTTCATTGTGTTCTGACAACTCCAGCTTCCATCAAAAGAGTTGAGAAACAAAAATAATAATTTCTAACTTGCAAGGAACCAGTCAGAAATTCCAGGTAAATTCTTCTTTATTTTACTCAGCTGCACTGCAGGTGTAGAGGATTTTGGCCAGAGTTGCAGTTCTTGGAGACCACGGTCATTACTGAAGGTCCTGGGCACACATTTCTGTTGGAATGCAACTGATGTCATGGAAAAACAGGACCTTCCTGGTAACTCTTAACAACCAGAAGTATAGTAAACAGTAAATGTTACCTCCATCAAGATACTGGACTTTAAAGAGACTTAATGGGATGGTGTCCATGTGCCAAGAAACATAAACTTTTACTGATTTAACTACAGTTTTCGTAAAAGCACTAGCCTGCTGCTGAGGTTTAGCTATGATTTTGATATGCCTAATAAAACTAGAAATAGTTCTGTTTAAATCTTCAAATAGCCTGAATTTACTGTTCTTTCCATCGCCTAACAGTTTTACGGTCTTTCACATTAGAAATCAGTAATGGTATGTTAGTTACAAGGGAAATAGCACTGTAATTTTCATGATTTGCAAAACACCGTTTCTTTCCAAGGTGTATTTTTCCTCTAATTAAATGAATGAACTGATTTTTTTTCATACAGAGCTGTGTAGAAGTGTAGAACCGTTCAACTCCATTTTTTGTTTTTAAAAAGTTTGTTCTCAGCTTAAAACTGTTTTGCTCCTGTAGTGTTACTCATGACTTATGGGACAATTTAGGAGTTTGCCATCTGAGGAGCATTCATTTATTTACAAGATTTGTATTGTTTACTTTTTTTATCTGTTGATTGAAAACCACACTGCTTTGACCTTGCAGTATAAAGCTTTACTTTTCTTTTTAAACAGACACAAAGGAGTGGAGAAAGTTGAATAGCCCAAATCATACCAACACGTTGTCTTTTTGAGAGCACCAGTGTAGCTCTTAGTACACTTTTTAACGACCAAATTGACTACGAGATACTGTATGCACATCTGGTACCTTTTGGTTTAAATCTTGAGATTGTTTTCAGTTCTTTTGTGGTTCTAGAGGGGACATACATTAAGTATTGTCACTTAACGATACTTTTGGAGGACAGAACTAATGTTTTTTTATTGGCTTCAAGCCATGCTTTCCTTGCACTTAGATGAGGACCTGAAACAACTTCCTGTAGTATAACAGTGCTGTAGGACCAGTTTTGCACTTGATTTGCATTGGACTTGGTATTCCTTAAGATAACTGCAAACAGGACTCTAAATATAGGAACAGGAGGCTTAAAAATAAATAAAATTGTAGGGAAACATTTGGGAAATATCCAGCCACTGTACATAGGGTTTGATCACGTCTCAGGACAGTATGAGAAATGAAGGTTTTCTTCTCTGGTTTTCTGAGTTTCTTGATTTCCACTTGAGTGTCCAGCTCTTTTTTGAGAAAGGGTGTCATAGTGCATTCACTGATATCTTAATGATCAGCTTCGTGAGTCAGCTTATGTTTGCCAACATTTATCTAGTGAGATCAGAGCTGCTGTCTGTGATAAGGCCAAAATACTGCTGATTCAGTGATCTGGTACCTTGAGTCTTCCCACCATCCTAGAAGAAAATGTTCTGTGATCCACTGCAAATCTCTGTGCCTCCTCTTTTTATTAGAATTAGGTTATCTGATTCTAGTTGTGACAACATAAATGTCTATTTCTAGTTGTTGTGTCTAACAAGAACATTAGTAATCCATTCTGTAACCTTTTTTTTTTTGTCACTGCTGTGTACTCCAATAGCTTGTAAGTCATAGCAACGTAGTGCATCCCGCTTAACCCGCTGGAGTTTAAAGCACAACAATTTTTGAAATTAAGAGAAAACTGACATTTTGGGGTAGAAGAAGGAGAATGATGAAGCCATTTCTGGTAGATTTATTTGTTTTAAAACAGTAGCTGTTCAAGTTGTTTAAAAGTTAGAAATATTAGAACTAGACCTAACATTATTGAGCAATCTATGAGCAGAACAGTGAAATTATATAAATAAATAGGAAAAAAAAGCCATTTCTTCCATAGAATCTTCTAGAGTCCAAACTACGTGGACCTCCCTTACTTGTGTAGGCCTGTGTCACATTCAGTTCTGAACAGAGACAAAAGTTGTATATTTTATGACCTAGAAAAGACAGAGAGAAATATATTTTAGATCTTCTGATCATCTGAACAGCATTCTTCTTTTAAATCACTGGGAGAAGGAGAACAGAGAAATCCAGGAAGAAGCTTAAGAATCAGCTGGGCTTTCCAAAGGTGGCTTCAATGCTAGCAGTCAGCACTGTGGGTCTCTCTTTATTTAACCTCTGATAGGCAAGGCCTGCAATTTCACTTTTTACTTAAGAGTTTTTTTTTTTCTGAAGTTCAGGTGCTTTCTGGGCAGTCTGTGGAACTTGTTGGTTATTGTATCCTTACAATTGCATTTGCTTAAATACCTGGAAAGGGCTGTGTTCACAGCATTGAAATCGATTATCACTGGCTAGAAAAACTTTGGAGCCTCCCAAAAGACTCTTAATTTAGATTAGGAATTGTACTGAATGCTATTCTCTTTTTTTTTTTTAGTGGTGTTATTGAAAACTGCTGCTGATCTCCTGGCTAGATGCTGTACAAGCCTCTGTACAAATAAATTGTTTCATTCTTGGAATATCCAACTGTCCCTTTTTCCTGATATTGCAGATTTCCCATGCTTTTTTCTTAGCTGATACTGATATTAATAACTTTTCAGTTCACATAACAGTATGCCAAGTTGCTTTCTAGGTAATCACCGTGTTTGTATTTCAATATTTCCTTGTTTCTGACTGGGGGGGGGGAACTTGGAGTGGGGCAGGGGAATGTTGCGCTCCTGGGAGGGGGCGCAGTTTTCCCAATGACTTTTCTGACTGTTAGGGATGCCTTTGTGCCATTTAACTCATGCATACTTCTAATGCAAAGTAAACATTAAAGGTTAGTGAAGAGAGTTGCATAGACAAATCTAGGAGGACCTTTAGCTCCAGTTTCAATCAACTCCTCATCATCTTTCTAAAAATAATTGCTGACAAAATGTCTGTTTTCTCTGTTAAGAGCAGAGGTTGCACTGACCTAGCCCTTCCTGGGGGCTGAATAGAAGGGATTCAGATGAAGTTGAGCTGGCTCAAAAAACAGATTTTTAAAGACTAGAATTTGTTTGATGTGTAGAATCGAAGTATAGCAGAAAGTTTGTGAGAACATTTCATCTGTCTCTCTCATTTCTTCCTCATTCTGCCACATTTGTAAAATTTAATTTTGTTCTTCTGCAAGGAGCTGAGAGGCCACAGCTGACAGAGAATGAAGCTTTTTTTAGATGCAAAATATCCAGAGGCAAAGTAAACTTCAGTGAGTCAGAAATTTGTGCAGTTTACTCTGCCCTTTATTTTTGTCTTGCTCAATAAAGTGTACTCCTTAAAAACCCACAGCAATTTAATGTCTGTGAACCTGGTCTGTCTTCAGTAGAGAAAATAATGATCAGTTACATTAAAAATTTCAGTCAATTTCTTCCTCTAGATCTATCATTTTCTCACAATTGGGAGCATCTCTGAACATTGCTATGCCAAGAGCAGTATCTTGCACTTCATGTAAAATGAACAGCTGTAACCCTCATATAACAGCTTAAAACAAACTAAGCCTCTTGTTCATACACGTCTGAAAATTTCTCTCATTTAAGCAATTTGCAGAGGTTCTGACCCAAAAATTCACCAAACAGAAGATTTAAAAGATTTACTAAATCAATCATTGGAAAGATGGTGCAGCACCATCTAACATTACCAGTTGCTTTCTCCAGTATTAGATAAGCCAAATAGTGGCCCCCCTACAGCTTTTCTCAGTCAAATTCCCAGTTTAATAGCTTTACAGTTGTGGAGTTTTTCCTCAGAGTACTACACTTACATTGTCCTTCACTGTAAATCACCTCTTCGGTCTTTGTGGTTTGAGCAGCAGTACACTACGAGCCTTAAGCATTCTGAAGCTAAGGCAACAACCTCAAAATGTAATAATGGCTTAAAAATAAATTTTAAAAGTGCCGTATCCTGAGGTTCTTTATACTGCTACCTTTTTGTGAGTTTTCCATTTTTTATTTATGTAGTTGACGTCAAAAATGCTTATAACAGTAACAAACGTGTTACTGAGTAATACACAGAATTTAAATGTCAAGAGAAATACCAAGCATCTGAGACTGGCAAAATCCCCAAATCAAGTGTTATCCTTTTCCACAAACACTGTGTTCTACCAAGCAGAAGCCAACGATTATGAAGCAGAGCAGCCATATCACAAGCAACAAGCTGCTAGCACCCGCTGACTGTGCTGTCCATGTTCTGCTCTAGCATCCCTGAGAGAGAGGGAGTCCGTCTGTTGTTAGGGGGCTGCTGTAAAGCATGCCTTAAATACAGAGAATCCCCTTGCCTGTTCTGCGTTTTACTGACTGATACAGGTGCCCTCGACATACGCCTGTAAAGTCTTTGATGCTTATCACCAGGATGTTTCTCTTAAATTTATGTGAGGTCAGGCAGAGGTCAGAATGTCCTGTCTAAATACTTGCCTGGTTTGCACACCTCTAGCAGTTCAATAAAAAGCTTGCAGGGTCACGTGGTGGTTTGCCCTTGCAACTTTATGTGACAGGCTAGGGAGCATTGAAATGCATACTTGTTTTGGCATTTGGATTAACCTGTGCGCACAATGATTTTGAGTAGATGCATTGTTGTTCCCATTTATTCCTGGGGCTATTTATACGTTTTGTTTGCTTGCAGTTAGGACTTTAAGCACCGTTGTGAATGTGACTACAGGCAGAGCCATTGCTTCAGTGCCTCCCATAAAATTAAGCGGTGTATGAAAGTGTTTCGGTCTTTCAATATCACATGGTCTCCAAAATAACGTTCTCTAACCTTGGAATCAGTGAATGAATATTCTCATATCTGGCTTAAATATCTGGAGAGATTTTATAAGAAGAGCACTGATAAATTAGTTTAGTTCAGGGAACAGAAGCGGGAATCACTAAATCTGTACTGTGGTGATAGGAGGGAATTTGTGCCTCAAATCACCAGACAGGCAGAAGGCCTGTGCCTGAGATTTGCAGCAATGCCATTTGAAAGGTTATTACCAAAACTGTGTAAGTTCAAGGGAATTAAATGGAGGCAGCTGCTGAAAAAAAATGCCTGATTTACACTGCCAACCTGTACTGGAGTGGTTTAAATAAGAATGTTCTGTTGTGTTCGTCGGGGAAGGGAAAAGATGGCTTAATTCCCTATTTGACTTCTGTGGATCCTAAAAAGAAACAAAGACAGCTATGTGTCAACTCTTGTCACCTGGAAGACTGCAAGATGTTGAACGTAGGACTGCCAACTACTTGTCTGTGCATACAACACTGCATAAGAAGCTGTAGGTCACTTCAAACTTTCTGTCCTTCCTCTGAAGGTTCAGGTATTGGTCATTGCTAGAAGCAAGATTGCAGATTAGGTGGTCAGTGGCCTTGGTTATCCAGTTTCTGTGGTCATAAGGGTCATGAAGAAATATTAGGCAGACAAGAAAACCAGAAGTTGTCTCTGCTTTACATGTCAAAGTTTGATATGCATCTGTTTTTGTTTGACTGCAAAATCATCTGTATTGTCCTCAGTATGCACTGGAATTTAGATGATGCAAAAGCCATTAGAAATTAAAACCTGCTGCCTTGCTTTTTTTAAAAACTGAAAACACATTTCAAATTTAGATTTCCTTTTGTAGATTGTTTACTGTGAACTGAATGGAACATTTTTACCTACTAGCGGAGGAATTCACATTAAACAACTTATTTCAAAATCTTTTCACATATTTGTTTAGGTTAGAAGGAAGTCCTTGAGATCATCTAGTCCAACCCCACTCTTACCGCATCATCTAAACGTTAAGCTATAAATAAACTAATGTGGACCACATACATTATCAGTCAGTGCTGTGTGCATTTTTTTACCCAGTATTTACTGCAGATTTTTGAGCAGTTAACAAAGAAAATAGTTAACAAAGAAGCAGTAATCCTAATGATCATACAAGTTTTTAGAAATCTGTTTGATGTGAATCATGTTCGCTTGAACAGACTTCTATTTAATTTTACTTTCCAATATACCTAGATTGATTTAGTAAAGAAGAGAAAGATAATGTATCACTGGCAAGCACTTTGTATGGCATTTTGTACTGTGAATTTGATGCTCACAAGGCCAGCTTTTCCAACTAAATTGTGACAGTGTGTCTGAGCTTATGGATGTAAAACCCATGATATTTCAGTCCTGGGCTCTTCGCTGTGCCAGTGAGCCTCCCATCTTCTTCTGCATTAGTTAAATGCTTTCCTCTTATCATGCTGCTTTAAGACAATATATTAACTTGAATATGTTTGATACTAATGCTAGTTTCCAGCATCCGCTTAGCTATGATAACTTCTTTTCTTTGAATTTGAAATTCTCAATAGCAGCTTCACTCTTAGGAAGATTGAGTCTGCCCAGTTAGTTGAGTATATGCATCACAAATGTTTTTTCTGCAGCATGTTGATGCATTTGGCTTGGGTACAGTCTTTGGTCATCAGGTACTGATCTTAGAAATTGAAGCCTTTCACTGAAAAGGATTGTTTATTATACTATTTGCTGTGGATCTCTCTGTAGTAGTGTTATTTTTCATCAACATAGCTACCTGAATGCTGACACAAAGGAGGACCAGGTAATACAAATGACAGGGGAAGCAAGGTGTTGCTCCTTTTGTTCACAATGTGGGCTTGTCAATTTAGGCAAACTTAGAAAGAAAACACTTGCAGTCAAATGAAAATATCCTTCAGTGGAAATAAAAGCAAAAGTGTATGAATGTGGCTTAAGCACTGGACTGCTTCCTCCATTCTCTGATTACAAAAAGATTGTCACTAGTGAAAGAACTTCTTGGTTTGAGCTATGGACTCCTTTTTCTGATACCTTTTGGTAGGCAGGCGGTTTATACAGTGTGCAGCACTTTCACCCTTGCATTTAGGTTAACTAGAAATATCTGCTGAAGATTTACTACTTGCTTTATTGCAGTCACTCCTTAAGATCTTCAGGTATAATTCCAGCTGGGAAAGAATAAATTGGAGAACATTTAGCTTGCACGTGAGTTCTGATCATTCACCAGTTGGGCTGGGGAGCCCAGCAGTAATTTAGTTAATAAGCAATATAGGCAATGTAATTGCAATAAAGCATGTAAAGAAATCTGTATTGTAGTGAGGCAGCCTTTAAGATGGTGTTATGGCTGATGTTCAAAGATTAACCACAAACTCTCTGTGCAGGCAACTGATCACTTCCTGTGATTGTTTTAATGTGTATTAAACAATACCAAAAGCAGTGGCTTTTACCACAAGAACACTGTGAACTCTCAGACTTTATTGCAGGCCATGCATAAGAAACAAATTTAGCATCTTCTCTTAATTGTGGTTCCTGGTGCTTGCTGCCAAAGCCACCGGTTTCCAGACCATGGTTTGGGAATCAGCTCTACAGGGAGTGGTTGGAAAAATGATGTTAGAGAGATGGTGAGCCAGAGTGTGTGATGTGGAAATAAGAAAACAAATACACTCTTTGGGGTGTTTGACCTAGAGAGTCCGTGTAGATGAAGATCAGAGGCATCAGGAGATGGCCAAGGGATGAGCTGGGGGGCTGACCTGTGGCTGTGGCAGCCCTGCGACGTGAGGACTGTCAGCCTGTGCAGTGCTGTGACGCCCGGCCTGCATGCACTTGGGCGGCCCTGCCCTGCCATGCCCAAGGAGCAGTCTCAATCAAGTGCCTGTTGTGTTTGTCCTCCTCCGGAGTGAAGTGGGATACTTTGGCAGGAACCCAGTGGAAGTGTCAAAACTGGTCATCTCCTTCGCTCCCACCACCTACTGCTCGTGCGGAGCTTTTTCCTTCAGGCTGTGGTTCATTATCTAAGACCAGAAGGTGCTTCCTTCCTACTGGCCTGCCCACTTCTCAGTTTCATGATGGGAAAGAAGTGGAGAGAGTGAACAAAGTGGCACGTGTGTTCATACCCACCCTTGTTCAGGTCAGGCCTTGAGCTGAGACGAAGGATTTGAGAGGCTTAAGACCTTGTGGATACCTCCTGGATTCCTTCCTGCTGGGCCATTTCCTTGCAGCCCCGTCTGGTTCTTTAAGCTTGCCTGGCAGCGTGTGCAGGCAGTCAGACTTGTATTGTGAAAGAGAAATTACACACTTAACCTTGGTAATAATTAACTTCCATAGCCTTGTTTGCTACCTCTTTGTCATGTTTTTATTGTAGCTTGTTTGCTTACTTCTGAGGAAATTCTTTTTGGCATTTTATCAGTTTTTATGAACCTGAGTAAATGAAGAATTAAACCGTGGGGCTCAGGTGCAGAGGAAGGGTTTCTTTCTTTGGCAATTCACCTGAATAAACATGTATCAGGGATGGGTGGAGTTCAGTGGCAGCAACAGTGGAGTGGAAACATCATAAACAGGTTTCCCATAGTGTTTCAGGATAATAGTCTGCTTGAGAAAGGCCTGATCATATATTCCAGACTGATAACCTCCTTGTCCTTAGCTGGGTGAGAAGGACCTGGTGAATTGCTGTGCTGTTTGTGTAATCTGAGTTGAGCTCTGTGGAAAGGTACCTGCAATCTGCCCTTGCCTCTGTGGACATGTCGGGGCAAACAGCCGCTGAACAAAGAGGCTGGATATTGAACTGCTGGGCTCATTGGCAGGAAATGCTGAAGACCATCAGCTTGAATGTGTGAAAGCTTTCAGTTATCTTCATCTGTATTAGAAAGAGAGTCTCTTCCATGGAGACTTTTTAATGCAGTCTTCTTAATTTGAACATCTCTTCTGTATACACACAGTGCTTTGCAAAACATTGATGCCCTCCCAGCAAAGTGTTGCTTGGCAGCTGACAGAAAGGAGTAGGTCATAGCGTTTGAGGGATACTTACTTCAGGGTGTGAGTGTGTGGACTTGGCAAGGAGGGAAATTTGATCTTTTGTGGTTTTTTTTTTCTGTTTAAGTGGAATGTAATATGTCTGGGATTTTTTGTGTAAACGATATTTTTTAAAATTTTGCTGCGGGCTATATCAGAAACTGGACTTATTTCTGTGTTGAAGCACTCTAAATTGACTTTTGTATGCAATCACATTCTCCTTATCTACCGCTGTGTGTACAGCGGTGAATTGTTTCTCTATAAAAAGGTTTTAAAAGAATTCAAGAGACTTGCTTAGGCTGTGGCTTCAAGGACGATGTGAGCTGATGTAGCAGTCCATTCACCCAGCCTTTTGCTCCTGTGGCACGCCTTGCTCTAGTTTCTGCATTCATTGTACCCAGCAGAACCAACGCTGGACAGCTTTTTAATCTGCCCTTGCACTGGCATTGATGCTGTCAGCTCTTCTGCTGTGCCACTGGATGCATGAGCACAGAAGAAAATACAGGCAGCAAAACAAGGCAGTTAACTCTCTGTAGGGTTATTAGGCTGAAATGCCTTCAGTGAGCCGAGAGGTCACCAGGAGTAAGCAGGAAACACTTGAGTAGGGGTCATGGTACGAAAATGTCCAGCATTTGAAGTGCCCTGGAAGCTAAACTTATTCTTTGTGTGCCTGTTGCTGCTGCTAGCACAGATGCTATTTCGAGATTTCATTTCCTGTGTGAACTTTGTGGATTTGCTGGAACCATTCTGCTTTCACAAGCAACTATGATTATTGTCCCCTTTTCACAAGCTAGCGAAATTCTGTCTCAAAGCTTGTTAGGAGGTTTCCTCATGTTTCTACGGGGAGGGGGGAGGATGAGAGCCCTAATTCTTAGATGATTACACATTTCTTTTGTGTTTTCTAATTTACGTGCTTTTTTTTTCTGCCTAGTTTGTACCTTTTGGAATGTAATGAATGAACATTTTCTTTTGTTCATGACATACTTTGTGCCAGTGTAATTTGTTTCTCTCTTCTGAGATTACTCCCTGGAAGTATGTGTTAGTGCTTCAGTGTGGTCAGGTCAGGTGGGCTGTTCTTTTTACATTCAATTCAAATTCTTATTCAGATTAAATTCATTCCTTGTGCACATCCCAGCAATCCTCTTCTGTTTTGAAATGTGTGTTATTCGAGGTGGTATCTTACTGATGTCTTGCATAATACTATTTTAATTTCATTATTGCTGACATTTCTGGATAATGTGCAGCAGTAACCTTCAGTACATACAGTAGCATACTTACAGTAATGATCAATTGACTAAATATATGATACCTAACTCTCTAAGAATCATTTCATGTTTTCAGTGTCATTTTCTTATTTACGTTACCATAGAAGAATTGATTTTGGAGCTTAAAAATATTTTTCTTATTATAAAAATAAGATTGTATTAAAAATATTTTTTGTTCTCTTCCTTCATTTCTCATTGTGTACCAGTAAACAGTAAATAGAGTTGTTAATAATAAAAATTCAAGCCAACTAACGAGGAGCTTGCCAGAAAGGCTCTCTTGTTTTGTAGTGACTTGCAGCAGCTGGTCTCTTAAAACTAGAATTACTGCTTTCTATGAAATTTACTTGCTTAAATCATTGATAAAAGATTGGCATTTTCTTTTTCTTTTCCTTTTTTTTTGTGCACTTGATTTATCAAAAGTTTAGAGGTGAATGCAGCTGTTGGTTTGGGATTTAAAAATACATCAAAAAGGCAAACTCCGTTATAATGGAAGCTGAACTTACTTTAAGATCTACTGACTTTAAAACATCTACTTAAGCTTCTACCTCAACTGCAGTAATGAGGTGTAGTACAGGTAGTTTTGCTTTTTTTTTTATGGGGTTGGTTAAAAGGTATTTGTTTCTTTCCTCATGTTGGGGTTCAGCATTGGTTTAAGTGTTTGTGGTTTCACTGTGTGGCACAGTTAGGGGAAAAAATCCAGGCTAAAAATAACCTTCTGAAAAAACATGCTGTGAGACATTAATGAATAGGTGAAGGTAAGCAAGGATGGTGCTTTCTAAAGTTTGCCTTGTTGCTGAAACAGAATTCTCATGTAACTCTTCCTCTTAGGGTCACTCCCATCCACAAGCAGCGCGGAAATGGCTGTGGCAATCCTAGTGGCATCCCTGTGCCCTGCTCACTGGTGATCCCTGAAATGTCGCTCCTGGACTGTATTTCTCCCCTCCTCCAGTCGGTGGGGCTGGTACAGTACTCCCTGAGGCCACCAGTGAGCTGGGTCAGAAATGGAAGTCTATTAGAAGAACTGGTCAAAAAGGAGAAAGGATGGGGTTAGTTTAAATTTTGAGCAGCTCCTTGGCTTGATATGTGGCACTGGAAATGTTACTGATGCAAGCTGCTCAGGTTGCCACAGCTGCGTGGGGAAGGAAACATCTGTGGGAGCCCTGCCTGAACTGGCTGCTGTGCTTGGTAAATGAGAAGGTCCTAAATTGCTGGAAGTAATGTTAATTCTCAAACATTAAAAGCATATGTGTAAAAAACTAGCACATCTGAATGCATATCTGCCATGTACTGTATACAATATATAAAATAATGTTTTTGTGGCAGTTAGAATGTGGTAAACCCAGTTATAAGAGTTGAAGTCCAGTGTAAGCTCTGTGCTTAAGTATGTTTATACGTGATGAAGTGGGCATGAACAGTAAGCTCTAAGTATCTCCTAACCTGCAATGTGCAGCTCAAGCTGTAACCTTTTACACCCTCTTTCAGTACAGACACTTTCTTTGCTTCAGAATTCATATGCACCGGACGGAGGAAAAATGAGTAATGAACTTCACAGTTCAGAAGTGGAAAGCCAGCCAATAAGCATGTAGTAAGAAATTCAAACATTTCAGTTGTTGGGCTGGAAAAAGGTTTTGCTTTAAAACTCTTCTTCTGTATCTGAAACATTTCTGTAAAATGTTCTAATTGTTCTTCAGTAAAAATCATATTTCCTAAAGTGTTACAATTATTCTGTGTCCACATACTTACTGTGCTCAGTGTAAGTAACATTTTCCATGCTCATGGGTGTTCTTTGCCTTATGTTGACATCTTGGTGCACATTGCCTGTTGCTTCTTGGAGTTTCATGGCTAGGACATTTCCTAATTTTTGCCCAAAACTGCTCTGTAGTGTTTGCAACTATAAATACACTGCGCTTCAGCTTTGTTACGCAACTATTTATATGGATTTACATTTGTTTAAAATGATAAAGATAGACTTAACATACTGTTCTGAAAATTATTACTGATTTTCATGTATGTAGGCCATTACATCATGAGGAAACCGAAGCGTGCTATAAGAGCATTTTCTTCCCCCTCCCCCCTTCTCTCTTTTGTATGCCAGCCACCCTTCTCTCAGGGTGGCTGGCATACAAAATGCAGCTGTTCAGCAGTGCTCATAACACAAGTAGAGGAGGAATGCAATATTGAGAAAAGCTTTATCCATATCCACTAATACGGCATAATAAAAATTAATAGTAGTAGTAGTAGTAGTAGTAGTAGTAGAATGAGGAAAAGCTGTGCATCAGAATTGTGTGAACTGCTCCCAACCTGTCAGTATCGCTGTTTTCTAGTACCTTCCATGTAACAATTACTAATATTTTGAGTGAGCCATTGTATGTCACCATATAGCTGTACTTAATACTTCACATGTATTTCACTGTGCAGTGCCCAGTTTATGCACAGAAGGCACATTTCTTCTTGGTGAAGAAATATTGATTTGGTATTAATAAACCTCTGGAGAAGATTACGAATTGTGTCGCTCTTCCATCGCTTTCCACTCCCACAGTGGCCCCTTCTGCGCACGGGCCAGGCGGGAGTGTGTGGGCTGCTGTGGGTGGGAGCTTCCTTTGCAGCCATCTATTTACTCTTGGTGAGTGAATATAGAAACTGAAATTGCTTTTATCTGGAGCAATTTCTTGAGAGGCCTGTGGATAAGTAGGTAGCATATGATCTCCTTTAATTGAAGTAGTAAATAAAATGCCTTGAGCCACCAGACACTCAGCTTTTTTCAGAGGACTGCCCTTACTACCATTGTAGGTCCAGTTGAATCCACTGCAATGTGTGTTTTGAGTATTTGGCTGTGGAAGAGGAAGGTCTGTTAAGGTTAGACATAATTTATTCTCTACTGTACTATACTAAATAAATGGCTGCTTTTTGCCTGCCGGAGGCACAGCTCAAAACCAAAACTCATCCAACCCACAGAGAGTTAAAATATTTTTGTCCTAAGTCATCACGTCTGGCTGGGGAGCGACCTCAACCTTCTCCTGCTCTGAATCACTGCTGAGATAGCCACGTGCTCTAAATAGACCATGGTGGATTGCAGTGCCAGAAACTGTTTGTCTTTTCACGTGTCTCAGATGGTTAAATGAATACAACCTTGACATTGTTAGAAAGGGCGCAGCTACTCCCAGTTACTGTAGGTGTAGTAGCAGATTAACCACTCTAACTGCTTTCATGTGCGTAATCTTTCCAATCTTGATCTGGTGGCCATGTTGCTCTTCTTTTGTGGCACGTAGGCAGTGCTTGGCCGTGGTTTTAATCCTGAAACTGTTTTCACAGCCGTAGGTGCAGACAAATAACTCAATTTCAAGGAGTTCAAGCTTTGCAAAAAATGTTACGTTGACAAGGTTAGGCTGCATTTATGTGAGCCTCTCTGCCCCCAAACAATATATTTGAATTTAAGAAAGCTATTAAAGTGATCCTTCAACAAGTGTCTGAGAGGGATGCTTTTCATACTTATCCGTTCATACTGTGAACTCAAATTAATGTAAGCTGTGATGTAGTCAATCTCTTAAAACCAGAGTGCAGTTTCTGGCAGTAGCCAAAATTAGTACTTTAGAGGGAGAAGAGATGCTGGAAGCAAAGAAATTCTTTCTTGATTGTTGTATTCTTGCATTTACAATTAAAACCATAACTTGGACAATTACAAAGCTTACTGGTGAGAAAGCTGTCCAAGCACTCCCTTACTATCCCCCACTTGGGCATGAATGATAACTTGCTTTCTTTTAAAAGCAGATTGGAGAGCTGTCTCTCATCGCTGGTTGTGAATTAGAGTAGTTCTAGCTAGGCTCTTTTGAATTCACAAGGTGTATATACTTTGGAATGTATCAGTTTAGTTTTCTATTCTGACAGCAAAGAAAGAACTTAAAAAATTCACTGGTACCTTCTTAGTAGCTTCCAGCTTTTTGTTTCCAAGTTTGTGATATGGTGTCTTAAGTTTTGTTGCTATCTGTGAAAAGGAATAACAGTTAACCTGAACAACAGTGTTTTCTTTAGACTGATTTCCTGAGCTTACAGTTTCTTGGAATGATGTTGTCCTCTCCTGTCCCTCACTTTTTACATTCACCCACTTCATGACCCATCCAAAACACATCCAGGACTGCTAAGGTACAGTCTAGGCAGCGGTGACAAGCTCTAGTGAAGGATATGTTGTAGTTATAACAGGAATATATTAATTATATAATAATTAATGAGTAGCTAAGTGCTGTGTTAACTATGGCAATAAAACTGTAGTTATGCTATTCTTGTAGTTAGGAAGAATAAACAAGAAGCTTTCAATTTAGAAAATCTCCGGGGTCAAATAAAGCAGCAGTTGCCATTGGAGTTGCATCCATAAACTTCCTCAGCCATGTGGAACAGCTTCCTTATACTCTTCTGCTTCATGTAGGCTCTTATGCTGCTTTTATACTTGTCATATCAGAAGATCAAATTATGTCAGTAAGGTATTAAATGTTTTTATTAACGACTGTTTCATGCAATTTATTCTCTTTCATATGTCATGTACCGGAATGTGTTTTCCAACAGATATTTGGAGATAATCTAATACACTGTTTATATTAGATGATGTCTGGGAGGTACTCCTTATACATGTTCAAGTATAAGACATTACATTGCCTAAAATTCTGGAAGAAATTTCCACAAGAGCTGTAACTATATGTGGTCCTTGTGTTGTATTCTGTAATAGAAGGGACAGTAAGGAGCCGTGAAAGACAAGTAAAATACACCTTCGTATAAGCATACCTTTTTGTTCAGAAGGGCCTGCAAGAAAGCAGTGCCAGGTAGCCAAGCAGCTGCACTAAATGCTGGTGCAGAAGCAGCTAATGTCCTCCAACACAGTCCAATGGCTGCAAAGTATTTGCAGTGTGTAGTGGGTGTTTCTCAACAGAGTCTGCACTGAAGTACGGTTATGTGAGGTATAAGACATTTTCACTGCCCCTTGTGTAACCAAATCAAACACGCTGGAGATGGTAAAGATAAATCTGTGTGTATAAATAGAAGATCTGGCTTTTTCTTGCACTTTTTGGAAAATAGTCACTGTGATTAACATTTTAACGACATTGTAGTGGACATTTAGTCTGTTAAATAAGAGAGTGCTGGGAGCAGGGGACTGGAACAGACTGAGAGGTGAAATTCTGCCTATTTTGCTTCTCAAATAGCACATCTCTTTAATGCAGTCCATGTGTTCAGCCTTGCTTGACTTAAGGTGGTAGAGTTTTGTCATGGCGGGAGGTAATATTTGCAAATAACTCTTCTGCAATTTGTAACTAAGATGTATGTGTGCAGTGCGCTAGGCAGGTCTTTTTGCCTTATACGGGGAACTGCTGTCATTTGAGGGGTTACTATTTGGTTTGATTCCAGTGCTCTTAGTCACTCCGTGACACAGACACCCTGATTGCATACACAATGTGTGAATAAAAATATGAGCAAGACTGAAAGCAGGTGTTTGTGTTACAGAGGGGAATGTTAGAACAATATTTATCGATTATTTGTTGGGTGGGATTTTTTTTGTTTGTTTTATTTAGGTTATTCATTGTTTTCTACTTCAACTTCTACCTTAAGCAATAATTCAAAGTTCAGTCTTGTTTGGAGGACCAATTTCAGCCCTGCTGCAAACCTTCACTACTAAGTAATCATTCACATAAGATGAATTAGTTCTTCCTCACCTCTTAATTTTAGCTTATTTTGGATTCTGCCAATGGTGCCTAATTCAGTTGTTAAAACGAACAGGATACTCCATAAGGAATCCCATTTGTGTGTAATGGAAATATTCAGCTTTCCTCAGAATTGTGGAATTGGTCCTTTGGTGTCTTTTTAAATAAGGATCAGTGGATGAGTATGTTTAGCCAGTGAATGGATTTTATTTGTTTGCTTGTCCTGTACTAACTGTCCTGCATGAGAATACAAGGCCTGAGAGACACTTCTGTTTGTTCTGTGACTGTAAATTTCTTGACGTGCTCGTTCATGTTGTTTTGTGAAAACATGTGGCAGGGTGAACCTCTTCAGCTGGAATGATGCTGGTAGAAGATAGGACGAATAGATGAGTTAAAGTTTAACTAATACACAGGGGTACAACATGAAGAGGAACTTAATTAGAAACAGTAATCTTTATCAAATGACAAGATCAATTGCTTTTTTTTTGTTGTTTTTAAACCCTGTGAGGGATGTATTTAATGTGTTGGCTTAGTTACAGAAATACATTTTCTTGTAGATTTCAGGAGGGCTTGTACAACTTTAAGAAAACAACTAAGCAAGGCTGTACTTCTTTTCATTAATTAATCCTTAATGTAATAGTGAAAAATTGTTTTATTACTGGCCTGATGTCGGAGACATGACTCTGTGTAGAATTTGTAGGTGTGTAGTATTTTAATGAAGGCCACCTGGGTATGTTAGACTGGAATCAGCAAGGAAAAATGGCACTGGAGCCTTTTCGTGTCGTTTACCCATTTGATTTTCTGGTAGAAGCAGAAATTGTAAGATACAGCCATGTTCAAGAAGGGAAGAATTAGCTCTTTTTTTCTGAGAAGGAGCTTTTAAATTCTGAGAAGCACACCTACTTTACTTAAAGATGTGAAGAGGATTTATTATAATTTTATACATTTAATATCTGAGTATAAAATTACTCTTAAAGAGTTGTTTGGAAAGCTAGTTAGCAGTGCAGCACATAGTTTTTAAGATCTTGATCCCGTGTGCTGAGATTTCCATGACAGTATTCTTTAGGGACAGTACATTTGTTATTGGTGGCTGAATTGTTTCCTTTTGCAAAGCTTTGCAGTCTCTGAATCTCCCACTGGCTGCTATCCAGAAAGAGCTGTTAGTTCTGCCCAGTGTCTGCAGATGTGTGATGATATTTATATCCATTGAGGTATTTTCACTTTAGCTAGATCTGGTAAAACACTTGTAGCAAAGACTGAGACCTTTGAAATCAAGTTCTGTCCTTGAAGGCATGCTCTGACTTACACTGCATCCCTGGTTACGATGGGAAAGAGGGTCATTCTAGCTGGATTGGAATCAGCAAACCTTTGAGTAAAGAAGTAAAATTCAGTTTTGAAAGCAATATGGAGTTTAAACATCAACAAAAAGAATATTGATAACTTAGAGGCTAAACTAGGACTTAGAAGGCATGGTACTTTTTAAGTGATGAAGTCTTCGTAACCAACTTCACTCTACCTAGCTGTACAGCAGTGTTGAGTCAAAAGTTTTCATAGATGGGATTTCTAAAATTAAAAGCTGCTTTTCTTTTCTAATATTTTTCTAAGCTAGTGACAGCAAAGAGAGATCATAGAATCACCAAGGTTGGAAAAGACCTCCAAGACTATCCAGTCCAACCATCCACCTACCGCCAGTATTTCCCCTCTAAAACATGTCCCTTAGTATAACATCTAAATGTTTCTTGAACATAAGATTTTTCACTTCTGTGGGCATTTCCATGCTTTCCTCTCTTTTCCCTCTTCAAGAAGCTTCCAGGTAGAAGAAAATAGGACTTGTGTCAAAAACTCCTTGTTTTTAGAAGCATTTCCAGGTATGAAAACAACACCATTTTAATGCTTTTGAAGAGCAGTTTTTACTTAAATTGACAATATTTGCATGATCTTCAGCTGACGTTTCTTAGAGCTATTCACTACTTCCTTCAGATACGATTTAATAAAATAGTGATCTTGAGTTTTTCTGTATGGTGTTCCATTTTTTTTTTTTTCAAAAAGCCAGTGAAATTTTGGCACTGTATTTGAGATATCATGAAGAAAGGATTGTCATTACCCCTTGAAACTTTTTCTGACCTTTGAGTTTGACAGTCCACATTGGTAGATTAAGATATTGTGCAGATTTAGCCTTGTTCTTAACTTAGCTCTATATTTTCTGTATAGTCTTCAGTAATGAAAGTGGTCAATCTGACTGTAGATTTTCTAATATCTGAAAAAAGACTCACAGCTGCCTAAAAGTGGAAATCAGGAAATAGGTACTGAAGTCAATGAGGACACACTTGGAGATTCTTAGAGAGATGTTGGTGCATGGAAATAATTTTCATTGGGTATGAATTCTCTTTCAGCTTACACTTTTCAAATAGCTTTTACGGCATTAGATGTAGAACTAATGAGTACTGGATGAAACATATGTTGCATAAAACTTTTTGGCTTAGTTCCGTACATGTGATTGTCACTGGCTGAAGATCCAAGTACCAGTGAAAGGATGTGGTAAATTTTCCTTACAGCTGGCAAAAGTTCATGTATTTGGAACTTTTCAAAGCAGACTAGGTTGATATACTGGAAAATGTACTGCAGAGAAGACAGTGCTTTATTTGTAGGAAAATAGGGTAGATAGTCCTGTAGGCCTCTCTGTGTATGACTAATGAAGTTGTAAATGATAGTTACTTTAATCCGCCTTCATTTTCCTGGTTTTGTTGGATGTTGCCAACAGAATGACTGAAGTCCTAAGTCTCATGCCAGTGAAAATGGCAGTTGGCATTTCCTAGTTTAGTTTCTCTTGTTCAGTGCAGAGTGAAACTTCAAGGGTGTAGCAAAGAAAATATTGATTTATTTTTTTTTTCATTTTTCATCCAGATGAAAACTTGCAAGCATTTGCCCAGTGGGGCAGGGTAGAGAAGTTATCTAGATTGTGTAACTCCAGTCTTTGGCTGTGCAGCCTTGAGAACACTTGAGCAATAGCTGACTGTCATTTGCCGTGGGCTAGATAATGTTGTTGTTTCTAGGCTGTGGGCTGCAGACTGACTCTCACACGAGCCAATGGCATGGGGCTTTCCCACGCTTGCAACATCCCTGGTTTTCCAGCAGTGTGACATGACTTGTGTACAGAAGTTAAACTTCAACTGAAATGCCTTCTGCTCAGGTCAGTCATCAGTTGGGCAAAGCTGTGCTCCTTACCTAAGTCAGCAGTGTCTGTCAGCACAAGTTCGCAGTGTACAACAAAATCATTTTGAAATACTACACTACAAGGTTAGAGCTGTTACATTTTTTCAGCCGCAGTTTCTTAACCAGCTCATCCCCAGCATGAGTTTCTGGAGCATCTTCCCTTCCTACAGTTGAAGTGACATATTGTTCAGGGGCTGGAAAGCCTAACCTAGTCTCCAGGAATGATTTCATTGAGCTTGGGTCAGAGCTATGCAGAGAATTGGGCATGCAGGTGCAGTGGACACAGCCATGTCCAGCAGGAGATGGATGGCTGGGGCACATGGGCTGCTTGAAGCTGCTGAGACCTATTGCAGAGGTCCATGTGCGTGCATGGAGTACCTGTAGTGAGGGTTTGGGAGCCTGTGGTTTTGTTCAGCTCTGAAGCTAGAAGGTACTTGGCTTTCTTTTTGTTTGTGGTCCCTTACCCTTAGAAATGGCAGATACAAGTCTGGGTGGTCTGGAGTTAACACTGATTTAATCCATCTAAATCCCCCAGGAAGTTTGTCCTGTGGTTAGAACTATCTACTTGTGCTCATCAGCAAGGAATTAAGGAAAGGAATTTGGAAAGGAGAGGAATTTAAGATCTAAACTGCTGGACACTGAAGTCAATGGGAGTCGTATGCTGATTTTTTGTTGTTATGCCTTAGGAAAACTTTTGCAACACAGTAGCTAACATTTCAATTGTCAGGCTAATTTTAAATTTTGAGGGATTTTATGCAATAATAAATGGTCAAGAAAAAGTTTCTAGTTTTGTCATACTCACATAGCTCAAGGGTATTGGTCAATGCTCGGCTGAACATGAGCCGGCAGTGTGCCCAGGTGCCAAGAAGGCCAGTGGCATCCTGGCTTGTATCAGAAATAGTGTTGCCAGCAGGAGTAGGGAAGTGATCATCATTGTGTACTCAGTACTGGTTGGCAAGGCTGCACCTTGAGTGCTGTGTTCAGTTTTGGGCCCCTCACTACAAGAAAGACATCAAGACTCTAGAGTGTGTCCAGAGAAGGGCAACAAAGCTGCTGAGGGTTCTGGAGCCGAAGTCTTATGGGGAGCAGCTGAGGGAACTGGTATTGTTTGATCTGGAGAAGGGGAGGCTCAGGGGTGACCTTATCCTGCTCTACAACTACCTGAAAGGAGGTTGTGGCGAGGTGGGGGTTAGACTCTTCTCCCAGGTAACAGCGATAGGATGACAGGTAATGGCCTCAAGTTGTGGCAGGGGAGATTCAGGTTGGACATAAGGAAAAATTTCTTCTCCAAAAGAGTGGTTAGGCACAGGAACGGGCTGCCTAGGGTGGTGGTGGAGTCAGCATCCCTGGAGACTTTAAAGAAATATTTAGATGTTGTTCTAAGGGACATGGTTTAGCGGGGAAATATTGGTGATAGGTGGATGGTTGGACTGGGTGATCTTGGAGGTCTTTTCCTGCCTTGGTCATTCTATGATACTGTTCATATTACCAACATTGTCTTCTTTGTTTTTACCTGTGAGGAAGCTGACAAATAACATGAGTAGTAGACTAGTTCACAACTATTTTCATGAGGTAACTCAGCAGGATTTGTTGTCTGTGCCAGGACTAGAAATAAAGGTGAGAGCTTTTGAGCACCCTTATTGTTATTTGAAGTAGCATAAATTAAAATTAAGCGGACTGAATTTATAATACGTGTGCCTGTGGAGGTATGGTTACAAAGGGTTGGAAGATAAAGGAAGAAGTATTGAGCTGATGTTTTCAGTGCAGGAGCAGAGCTGTGCTCCAGTGCAGGGTGGTTTGGATCTTCTGTGCTTCTCTCCTGCTGTAGTTGCAGTCCTGCTCCCCAAATTTCGTGCAAGAAAGTATGGCCTTTTGGGCAGTGATTGCATTATGTCAGGTTTTGTACACACTTCTGTCAAGGGATCAGAGAGTTCACTGGTCATTTTTTATCTGCAGCTTTGAAAAATACTCTGGTTTCCCAGAAGGCAATAATGCCGGCTCTTTGATGTTTATTCTAGATGGTTTTCCTTTTTAATAATCATAGCAGGAGGAAATGTGTTGGACTAGCTACATGACAGAAGCAGAGGAATTCATTAAAGAAAGTAAAAGGAATTCTACTCAAATTTCAGGCTTTGGAGTTGGAGTTACAAACTAATCATCATTCTGGTTGTTTTTAATGTTTCTTCTGTGGCACTTTCCTTGTCCATGAAATTGATATTTACCGTTAGCGTGGGTGAGCCTGAGAAAATGAGCAATGTTGCTGAGGCTTTGAGCTGTGTAAACGTTAACCAGCACCTTTCTTTTGTACTCTCTGATGTGTTTAACAAGGCTTAGGGAGAGAGACTGAATGGATCAGGAGATTATGCAATCTTCACCTGTAGTTTGGCATTTCAATTACATCCCAGCTTGGTAGTGGCTGGAATACTTTACCAGCTGATGGCAGTTTTATACTCTTGGTGATGAAAATAAGTAAACAATTGCCTTCATGCACGGTGTTAGAGAAAAAGTCTGAATCTTGGAGCAAGATTCAGCTGTGGGCCCTTTCTTTTATCTGTTTTGAAGTTAGAACAAGGCATCAAATCTGCACTTACATACCATGGCAGCACACAGTGTTTCTTATTTGTAGCTGATTTACCTGCCAGCCTCAGATCCAGGGAGCACATCTTTTTGTGTCCATCTTTACACGCATTGCACAGCACTCACATACATGTTAGCCCCTGGTTTCTCTGTTTCTCAAGAAATAATGTTCTCTTGATAGTATTTCCATCCAGCTCTGAAGGAATTCTGAGAAAGTAAGGATCTGAAACCTGTGCCATCACTTAACTTGTTAGTGGAGCTGAATCTGAGCCTTCCCCACATTTCCTTTGCTATCTACTAGGGGTAATAATGTTTTATTACTGTAAAGAAAAAGATGATTGATTACTTGGTAGGCATATATGTTGTTCTTTTCTATCACAACATGTATGTGCCTAAGGCTGATAAATAACAGGCCTACCTTGAAAAGGTAGTTGTGTAAATATGTGGAAGTGCATTAGCTGAGCATCTTATGCTTTTGAGCCATGAATTCACCGTGGTGACTGATGGGACTGCAGACCACTTATTGCTGCATGGTATAGTGTCCATAGTCTGAGTCACTGATGCAGAAAGAGTAAAACATGTATTCACGTCTGTGTCTGTACATAGTTTTGAGGGTTTTGTTTCAACTTTGGAAAAAAAATGGTACTTTGTATGTAGATCCACTTCTGCTTTTTTTGAATTAAGCAAGTACCAAAGCTACAGTACAAAATGTAGTAGCTGAACCCTAGAGCTGACTTGTCCCATATGAACTTTTCTGGCTTTGTCATATTCGTCCTGGCATTCATATCTGTACAAACTTTAGTCACTTGGGGAATATGTTTAAATCTGATGTTCAGTAGCTCCTGTATCTTATTATAGAGGCATCTATGTGCAAGTCTTTTAAGTTAAAGAACTGGACAAATGACGTTTTACCCAAGAGTAGCTTGGAAATCTGCAAACAGAGAAGTCTGGAAGTAGGGGAATACTTGTGTTACTGATGGCTAAAGAATGAGTTTCTGTTAATTCCAGAAGCAGCTGTCAGAAGAGTTTTAGAATCAGATATATTTTTTTCCAATATTGAAAATGAAAAAGCCTAAGGAGAAGCCACCCATAAATCAGATGGTGCAAGTGGGATTAGGCAAGATCATGACTGTATCACCCTCTGGGCTGCAGTTGTGGGGCAGTGAGCATAGGTGAGTCTCTGGATTGTTGGCCGAAGGCAGCAGGGGCCTAACAGCCCCCTGAACCTCGGTTTGTGAACTGCCGTCTGCCTGCATACTGTTCCAGTGTTAAATTTGATCACAGTGTTATTGGTGCATGTGGTTATTATACAAGCAGTTACTTAAAAATTGTAATTGAGTTATATGCTGTAT
Organism: Numida meleagris; assembly: GCF_002078875.1. Lineage (NCBI taxonomy): Eukaryota > Metazoa > Chordata > Aves > Galliformes > Numididae > Numida > Numida meleagris. Next base: position 29,200,226 of record NC_034414.1, on the reverse strand, counting down.
TGTGAGATATTAACTGAAGTATTGATAAATACGAGATGTTTTCCGAAGTGTTCCTGAGGACATCAGTGATTCTGCAAATTTGACAGTTTTGATAGCTGTCAGTTTTAACAGTTTCTGTAGGAAAGTACTTTATATTTCTCCCCAGTCACTTCTTAACAGGCAAATAGGCCTTCCTTAAGGATGATATTGAACTGCAGCAACATCTTAAGTGTATTGTAGGGTGTTAGAGTTGACTGGATGCTAGGGAAGTTTTCTTATTCAAAACGGAAAGATGCACGAACAGCTGTAAATATTTTTTTCATTAATATCCTCACAGAAATGGAGATTAAAAAGCAACAAAGGAAAATGTTTCAACTGCTAGTAAGTATGTCATTCCCCTATTAGCTTCCAAAATTCCAGTCAAGCCTTTTATTATATCTTGATGTAATTTGCTGTTAGAGGGGTATGTCAACATGTCCAGCACAGTGTGGTGTGGACAGAATGCTTCTGTGGTCCGTAACTTAATATTGCAAGTCCTTTTTTTTTTTTTTCTGGAAGCACAAAATCAGATCCTGGCAGTGTTAACTTAACCCTTTGTCCTTCCATAGTAGGGATGAGTATTCCAGGGCTCTGAGCATCTGCTGGTCTTCCTCTCTGTTTATTTTTCTTCACCTTGGTACTCCATTACTGCAAGGTAAAGGAAGAAAGTCATCTGGTAAACCTCACTCAGGCAAACTGCGTTTTAGGCACCTTTCTATGAGGGAAATATAAACAAGGAAATGAATCCCACCACAAGTGCAATTCACTGTAGAAGAATAAATAATTTTGTTGTTGATACAGTGTTTTTTATAAGTTTGCTTACTAATATGCTTCTTCTTATGCTTGGAGTTAATATTTAAAGAGGCCATGCACAGTTGCTTCTTTAAATCTCTCCCTAAGCTCTTTCAGTTATTAAAACTGATTTTTTTTTTCCTTTCTTTTGGAACTTTTTTGTGTCTCTAACTTTCTCAGAACATAATAGAACATGGTGTGCTGTCTGCTTTAAAAACAGGTAACTACTTTGTGCTTAGGTCTGATCTGCTTGCGTTGCCTGCACCATGAATTTGCTAAGCAGCCTAGGATAGGAGGAACAGGGCTAGGGTGGGGTTTGAAAGAGGAGCCTGGTCTCCACAGAAAAGTTCGTGTATAGGACATCCCCATCATAGTGAGATAGTAGATTTTGGAGTATGGCTTTGAAGAATTCTGGATGGTTTTAAAGGTTTTTGTGATGAGGCATGAAGCCAGGGCCCAGACTAGTTGATATAATTAAAGTGTTTCTTTTAGGTTTGTGCACAATTTGCTACCAATTTTTGCTTACCTCTTGTCAATGGTTTACGGGCGTTCGGCTCGGTTC